>NC_057403.1:1386453-1493917 GCF_019320065.1 Cervus canadensis | reverse complement strand
TCTTTATATTTAAAGTGGATTTTTTTTTTTGTCCAGGCAGCATATACTTAGGTCTTACATTTCCTCTTTTAAATCAAATCTTATAATCTCTGCTTTTAAAATGGTATTTTATAACCATTTACATTTAAAGTAGTTATTAAGAGAGTTGGGTCTAAATCTACTACCTTTCTCTTTATTTTTTATTTGTTATATTGGTTTTTGTTTCCTTTAAATGTGAGTCCACAACTACATTTTATCACTCATCCTCCATTTTTTTCTCCCAAGTTTTGTTTTCATTTTAAATAGATTTCTTTGGTCTTCATTTTGCACTATTTAGAGTCAGTTCACTAAAGTTTTCCAGTGATTTGAGGGTGGAATCTCAAGCCTTCCTTCAGGAGGTTCTGAATGTCTCAGGCCTTGCCATCACCAAACTGTCTGTTGTAATGATGTAGCAAGATAAGTGAGAGGGGACCTCTGTTACCTATTAAAGAGGAGGGTATTCCAGGAGTGATAACCTAAAAAACACCTGTTAAAGCCCAGACGTTAGGGCATGAGGGCTGAGCAGTCTGCAAGAAGCCCTCCAGACACTCTGGGCCTGACAATGAGTCCCTTTCCTACTCTGTTTTTCTTCAAAGCGATTGGTGAAAAAGAAGTGTTAGGTGAGTACAGATTTTCTTTTCTGCTTCTGGATCCCAAGGATTCTAAATTTCCATGTCAATTCACCTTTAAACTTTGAAAATTCATTAAAAAGTTAAACTGTTTTTTTTTTCCCCACCTCTTATAGTAATTTTTTTTCTTCTTTTCCCACTTCTCCACAAACAATGACAACAGCTATGAGTTTGTTTTCTCCAGAATGGACTCAACACTCTATATTTTAGTTCATTTGATCTCTTCAAATTCTTAGCGCTCTGCTGGGATTTATAAGCATGATTTTAGTAGATGATCCAGCATTTTCTTAACACTAAGGCAAGAGCACTGTCTCCTGCAACTTTCTGTATCCTAAGAGAAAGCACAAGTCTCTGCCTGGTAATTTTTGGTCAAATGCCTTAATGTATATGGAAAAGCAGAGAAGGTGTAAATGGCACTATCCTCCTTCAGAGATCATTTAGCTTTTGTCTGGGAAACTATGGAAATGAAGCCTGATTGCCTTCTCCAATTAACCTGTGAGTTGACTCAAGGCTTAGTTTTAGGCTCTTCCATTTCCTGTCTGCCCTACTCTTAGAATAGACTTGTTCTAGGATTTTTATTTATTTATTTATTTATTTATTTTAATTGGAGGCTACTTACTTTACAATATTGTCCTGGCTTTTGCTTAAATTGAGAGCCCATATGTGTTTTACCAGAGCACCTGGTCCCTAGCAGGCCCTGGAGTTCACTTGTTTTTCTTCCTCAGCATTGTGAGGTTGCTAAACTTCTGTGGGGCTTTTTAACTTCCAGGTATCAGCATTTAATAAAAAATTTACCTCCTATTCCTTGAAGTTTATTGGTTGGCTAGTGGCTTGTGATCAAACTAAACAAAATCAGGTTTGCCTTTTATAGTTCTTATTTTCCCCTCCCAGGGATCTTTTTCTTTTTTTCTTTTCTCTCTCTCAAGCCTTGGAATACCCTGATTCCTGTTCTGGGGTGGGGTGGGGTGTATGTGTGTGTCTGTGTGTTTTCTCTGCCCTAGAATGCTGCTCCAAGGTCCAGGTTACAACTTTCTATGTCTCTTCTCACCTGAGAAGCAGATGTTCTGAGACAGTGAAAGAATATATGAAAATAATAGCAAATATTGGGTTTGCCTCAGGACACTCTCCTTTTTTCCTGTGTCTTGATTTGCTCTCTGATGCCTTCCAACTGTTTAATGGTTATTCCGAATAAGAGATTCAGTGTGATACTAGACACTCCATCATAGCCAGAAGTAGAGATTTTAGTGATAATTCATAATTTTAAATTGTTTTTGCACTTGTCCTACATCATAAAAAGTTCCATAAGAGTCACAGTAATCTATTGGGTTGGCTGAAATGTTCATTCAGATTGTTCACAGGATGTAATGGAAAAACCCAAATGAAACTGTCTGGCCAACCCAATATATAAAGTTTAGTTAATTTAAATCATTTCATATGAAGAATTATAGCACCAATGTCTTATAGCAATTGTTGACTTACGCCAGACATGTTCTAAGTCAGAATACCTAAATTTAATACTGCACAATTCCTATGAATTACCCAAGTTCATACCATTTCATGGTGGAAAGTACTAATTCAGAACTCTCAATATCTGCTCAATCCAAAATTAAATTTATTTCAGTTTTCCTGACATTGGTAAATAAAATGTCTTCCTGAACATTAAGCCAAGCTGTAATCATTCTCAGTTCTTCCTTCCCCTTACCTACCACATCCATCATGTTTTCATTCCTAGTTCCATTCATTCCCATGTCTCTCAGCTCTACTTTCTTCTCCTTCCTTCCTAACTAGTGCTATTGGGGCTCAGAGCCTCACCCTTTCTTGCCTTAATTATTATTATCTCTCCTACTCTGATTCCCCTCTCAGTGTATTTATCTTTAAAGTTGCTATGTTATCTTTTCAAAACACAAATGTTATCCTTTCATTCCTATTTTAATTTTAAAACTCATTAGTAGCCCACTGCTCACATGCAAAGTAATGACGTATTTTAGGGCAGCAGCCAGATTGTGCAGGAGTTTTATAAGTCAGGCTAACTTTTCTGTCTTAATTCTAACTTTAAACCTATAGACTTGTATGTTAGTTATAATAAACTACACCTAGGTTATTATATGATATTTTCATGCATAATTATGTATTTGTATAGTCTGTGAGTAAAATTCCTTTTTGCTGACCGCCTCTATGAAGACCTCAAGACCTCCTCTATGAAGACTTTTCTTAATTGACCAGCATTTACACTCCCTCCTCTGTTCTATGGCCCTTTATACATGGCTCTGCCATAATACGTATGCATGGTCTATTCACAAATGGTTATTATTCTCTATTTATTTTATTGGTTATTTTCTCTATTTCTCACTCATTGATTATATCCATTCCCATGACTCTTTTCTATGTATATAGCAATTAATCTTGTTTCTTCAAATTTTCCTTCCTTCAGCTTCAGAACTTTATAAAAATTACCTTATTTTATTCCCCTATCATATGCTTTATTTACTCCACATGTAAAATTAAACCGAATATCTATTGTTCCCCATGTTATAATCTCTCTGTTTGCTTAATCAAGTTATTGGAGCTTCACTCTCTTTAACTAAGAATACCTCCTTCAATTTCTCAATTCATTTCTTTTCTTTCCTTCTTGTATCCATTCACTTATGAGAAACTTTTGAGTCTATATCACAAACATTATTTAATACTATCAACTTCTCTTCATCTTCACCAGTGCTAATCTAGTTTCAGTTATCACTATCTTCTTAAGGGTTACCATTCTAGTAATGTCCCAAAGGACATCACTTATGACGTATCTAATACAACTTCTTCTGCTTAGAACTTTTAAAAATCCCACAAGATAAAATGTATCCCTTAATATGATGTATAAGACAGTCTATTAATTTTTAAGTCTGATCTTTTTTTTAACTGCACCTCCCCCCCCAAATTTATGTATATACATTAATATCTAACTAAAGACATCATTATAGTCACATTATTTTTTCTGCCTGAAAACATTTCTTTCTTTAACTGGCCAGTAATCTTTTTCATTCACAAGAGTCACATCAATTTTAATTGTGTCTGAGAGACTGTGCATAACTCCCACAATTCAAGTAGTTATTCCATTCACTCTATAAATATTAGTTCAGAATCTACTTGGTACCAGGTACAACTATAAGTGCTTAGGTGAATAAAACAAATGAAATGAAAACAAACCTTAACAAATGAAAACAAACCTTAACAAAACAAAAATTCTTGTCTTCATGAGTTTGATAGTATAATGAGGAAGAAAGAAAAGAAGCATAAAAATAAGTATATTTAAAAGTTTGTGAGACCAAAAGGAAGAGCAGAGGAAGGTAAGGAATAGGAAGTACCAAGAGGATTGGAAAAGCTGGCTTAGAACTCGACATTCACAAAGCTAAGATCGTGGCATCTGCTCCCATCACTTCATGGCAAATAGATGGGGAAACAGTGGAAACAGTGAGAAACTTTATTTTGGGGGGCTCCAAAATCACTGCAGATGGTGACTGCAGCCATGAAATTAAAAGACACATGCTCCTTGGAAGAAAAGCTATGACCAACCTAGACAGCATATTAAAAAGCAGAAACATTGCCATCAAAGGTCTGTCTAGTCAAAGCTATGGTTTTTCCAGTAGTCATGTATGCATGTGAGAGTTGGACTATAAAGAAAGCTGAGTGCCAAAGAATTGATGCTTTTGAACTGTGGTGTTGGATAAGACTCTTGAGAGTCCCTTGGACTGCAAGGAGATCCAACCAGTCCATCCTAAAGGAAATCAATCCTGAATATTCATTGGAAGGACTGATGCTGAAGCTGAAGCTCCAATACTTTGACCACCTTATGTGAAGAATTGACTCATTTGAAAAGACCCTGATGCTGGGAAAGATCAAAGGCAGGAGAAGAAGGGGATGACAAAGGATGAGATGGTTGGATGGCATCACTGACTCAATGGACATCAGTTTGAGCAAGCTCCGGGAGTTGGTGATGGACAGGGAGGCCTGGCGTGCTGCAGTCCACGGGGTTGCAGAGTCGGACATGACTGAGCAACTGAACTGAACTGAGAGGATTGGATGGGTGATCACAGTGGGCCTCATTGATAAGGTGACATTTGAGCAAAGACTTGAAGGAGCTGAGAGGATAAACCAAGTGAGTCACTAAGAAAGTGGTCAAGGTAGAGAAGTAAGCTGGTACAATTAGCCTAAGATAGGAGTACATGTGCCATATTTAAGAAATAGCAAAAATGTTGGATTAGAGTGATTAGAGGGAAAGATTAGGAGATGGGAATCATTGAGCTGTATGGAGAAAACAAATGCATATGGCTTTGTAGGTTATAGTTAAGAATTTGGGCTTTAATCCTCAGTCAACTTGTGAGCAATGCAGAATTTTAAGAAATAACATGGTCTGAGGATAAGGATATCCAACATTTGCAAAGGATAAGGTTGGTTGCCCTCAAAGAACTTTATACATATCCTATTGTAACACTTAACATGATGTATTTGTTAAACTGAATCCCTCTCATTACTGTCCAGTACTCTGACGTTCTTGAAAATATGAATCATGTTATATTTGTTTTTATATCCACAGGTATAAACCTGTACTTACAAGCCAGAATATCACATATGGCCAATAAATTTAGATGTATTAATTACAAAATATTGTCTGTCTGAGATGTATCAGGCACAGAGATAGATGCTGTTGCATGTTAATTCAAATCACAATAGAAGTCGGAAGTAATTTAATGCATGCCCTGGTAGCACTGGTGGCTCAGAGGTAAAGAATCTGCCTGCAATGTTTGATCCCTGGGTGGGGAAGATCCCCTGGAGAAGGAAATGGCTACCCACTGCAGTATTCTTGCCTGGAGAATCCCATGAACAGAAGGGCCTGACAGGTGACAGTCCTGGGGGTCACAAAGAGTCCCACAGGACTAAGGAACACTGACAGCACACATTCTATGTACACTGTTATTTCATTCCCCTTTGGGTTACTTTAAATAATCATCTGATGCTGCAAAGTTCTAACTTGAACAAAGAAACACTGTATCTCTCTTCACATGTCCCTTGAAACAACTATATGATTTGAAGAAGACTAAAAAAAGAAAAAAAAAACTTTAAACCATTATAAGCCCTGTCATTACTCTGAGACTTAATGTATATTTTAATGATTTTATTTTTTTCATAATAATCCTAAGAATTTTGTCATTATGTGTCCATTTTCATAGTGAAAATACTAATTCTTACTAAGAATTTGGATTTGAACCCAAAGCTATCACTGTTAGATTTCTACCTTATCACTCCATTCATCAGAAGGTCTCTATAGGAATTTATGCATCTATATTACAGAGAGATGTATCTTGACATATATTCATAGACCTAAGTATACTTACATAGAACTTATATGCAAAAAATTACTACTGTGTTTAGAAAAAGTGCCTTGTATTTAAAAAGAATGTTTTGTGTCAGTGGAGGAGAATGAGATTTTGTCATATCCAAAGAACTGAAGGTAAGTTTCAGAGCTTATTTTCCTCAGTCTGGAAATTCTGACTACTTCAGTGAGATCTCATATCAATTTCTCACTTTGGCTTAATGTGCCTCTAAGAATGCTTTGAAAGATACATGGGACTTTAAATTGCAACCTTGGTTCTTTTTACCTCCTCATAGTAGAAATAAACCTTAGTGATTTTTCTTTCTTCCTATCTCTCCCTATTACCTGAGTGCTCTTCTTGTCCAAGGCCACACTGTTCCCACCTGAAGAATAGTACCTATCACTTCCTCAAATAGCTCTGGTGAGGGGCAGTTCTAAAAGATATATAAGAACAATTCCAACCAACAGTGTATGTATAGACAGATAGATACATGCCCATCTACATATATGTACACACATATGCAGGATAGGCTTTGTGTGTACATGTGTATTTGCATTTAGTTGTTAAAAACCTTAAACTCCAAGATGAGACAAACTGAGATTAGAATCTCGATTCTGCTATCATTTTAGCAGCGTAAGTATCAGCCAGTCACAAGCTCCCTAAAATTCAGTGTTCAAATATGTAGAATAGAAGTAATGTTGCCATCTTAAGAAGTTATTACGAGAATATAATGATACAAAATAATTAAAAGCAATAGGGGAGACTAATATTACTTATTTAATAATAGTAGCTAACAGTAAATGGCTAACCTATGTGTTAATATCTAGTATTTCCACGTGCAGATTCCATTAACTTGAGTAAGTCTGATTACAAAGTAGTGGGTCAATATTAAGTCAGTTTTCATCATGGAGCATTTATAATGCAACCATTTATGCCAATGGTATTAAATTCCTTTGTTTTATAAACTCATTGCTATAAACTGAAAAATCTCGCAAAGAGTGGCAGTGTATTGCTATTTTAAAGGAATTTGCTTCTCAAACCTTTCTCTGGGCAGCTGACTGTTTTTATCCAATTTCCTGTGATTTACACATCTGTCTACTGCAATGGGAAGCCATGCCGATAGGTGGGCAGAGGTGGGCCATGCATCGATCTCTGTGACACGCCATTAGCCGTCTTCTTTCACTTAATATTATCTGACGAGTCTTGACCAATTCAATTTTCCTTCTGACGACACTATGTTTAATAGAATTAGAACTCCTCCTGCTCTCATGTCATGTTTTACGCTTAGGCAGATTCAAAGCTGTCTCTTCTTAATTCTGTCTTAAGTCATTTTAGCTAATTCTCCATTCCCTTTTAATCCTGATATTAAATGAAAGGCAAAACATTTCCACTGGTCTCGATAATATTTGTCATTCTCTTGCAAAGTTCAGAGTGCCAACTAAACCATTTCATAGAATTGTTCCAAATTGTTTAGCAATTTGGAACTTTTATCCTTGTTGTTTGCACCTTAATTATGAATTCATATTTTAAAATAGGCCATTTTGGTTTTGTCAATGGGAAATAATTTCTGTTTTATTTTGAAATTCCTTTTTATCCCCCTAAATCAACATATGCTAGGGATAAGAAAGTTCCAGTGACCCAAGATCAGTTCTTTCTAACAGAGAAGATCTGCAACTCTTTGTTTACAGAGGACTGGTGTTTTTTTTTGTTTGTTTGTTTGTTTTTGTTTTTGCTTACTAAGATGAAGTTTTTACCATAAAATTAAATGTCGATTTGTAAACATACCAACATTTCCCTAATCAGCAATGTTCTTATTTAGGATTTTAGAGTAGAAAGTTTATTAGGGAAATCAGAGGGTAAATTTTACCAAATATATGTTCTGTTGAGAAATAAACATAGTACAAGTCATAGCATTAATCCTAGTTGATAGAGTCTAATAAATGTGTGTGTGTATGCGCTCAGTCACTTCAGTCGTGTCCAACTCTGTGACCCTATGGACTGTAGCCCGCCAGGCTCCTCTGTCCACAGCATTCTCCAGGCAAGGATGCTGGAGTGGGTTGCTATGCCCTCCTCCAGGGGATCTTCCTAACCCAGGGATTGAACCCATGTCTCTTATGTCTCCAGCATTGGCAGGTGGATTCTTTACCACTAGTGACACCTGGAAAGCCAAGTCTAATAAATTTCTTTCCTTTTTTTCTCCCTCTCAGTGATATCAAAGAACTGCATCTTTTAATGTCTATAATGAAGAAAAGCTATGACCAACCTAGTTAGCATATTAAAAAGCAGGGACATTACTTTGCCAACAAAGGTGTGTCTAGTCAAGACTATGGTTTTTCCAGTAGTCATGTATAGATGTGAGAGTTGGATTGTAAAGAAAGCTGAGCACCGAAGAATTGATGCTTTTGAACTGTGGTATTGGAGAAGACTCTTGAGAGTCCCTTGAACTGCAAGGATATTCAGTAAGCCCATCCTAAAGGAAATCAGTCCTAAATATTCATTGGAAGGACTGATGCTGAAGCTGAAACTCTTAATACTTTGGCCACCTGATGTGAAGAACTGACTCACTGGAAAAGACCCTGGTGATGGGAAGGATTGAAGGTGGGAGGAGAAGGGGACGACAGAGGATGAGATGGCTGGATGGCATCTCTGACTCAATGGACATGAGTTTCAGTAAGCTCGAGGAGTTGGTGATGGACAGGGAGGCCTGGCATGCTGCAATCCACGGGGTCGCAAAGAGTCAGACACGACTGTGCGACTGAATGAACATCCGAGGTAGTATTTGTTAGTCTCATTCTACATATGAAGAAAATGAGGCAAAAAATAAAGTCAGCAGTGTTGTTCAGTCGCCAAGTCGTGTCCAACTCCCTGTGACCCCATGAACTGTGTCACGCCAGGCTTCCCTGTCTTGCACTGTCTCCCTTAGTTTGCTCAAACTCATGTCCATACACATAAAATATTTTGACTTCTGCCTGTTTCCTTCCCAATTACCCCAGGATACTGAAGGCAATGCTTAGCATTTGGCTGACCATTTTCGGGCACCTTTTATTAGTATTGCCTGAACAAACTCATTTGTAAAATAATAACAGAAACAATAATACTGATATAAAAATAACTACAACTGCCGAATGACTTGTCATGATAACAAGGGAGATCAATGATGAGATGCTCGTAATGACAGTACACAGGTCATACAATAGTTTATAAATGTGTGCACATTTGCCTCTGTGGGTGCAAGTGTGGATGTGGGCATGGGTGGGTGAGTGTACATTCCCATCTCCAGTGAGTTTCCATTGAATAAATGAAAATGAAAAACAATTGTAACACTAGATAGACTTTATTCTACAAATTCCCTTCAATCTGTACTATCATTGACACTGTATTACTGGGATTTATTAAAATATCCTCCTTTGTGACATCCCTTGTGGTCCAGTGGTTAAGAAGCCACCTACCAATGCAAGGAATACTGGTTCAATCCCTGATCAGGGAACAAAGATCCCACATGCTGTGGGGCAAGTAAGTCCATGTGCTGCACCTAGAGAAGCCTGCACAGCCAAAACCAAAGAACTCCTCTTTCAGCAGTGTTAATTATGGTTCTCTCCACCCTCCATTCTGTCTGGGGAAAACAACCTAAATGCCAGGTTCTCTCTGAAGGTTTTCTTGAATAGTGCATTTGTTTTCTCTTGCTTCTGCAAGAAGTTGACACAAACTGATTTAGGATCATATGAATTTATTACCTCAGAGTTCTGTAGGTCAGAAGTCTCACCGGGCTAAAATCAAGGTTTGAGGGTTGCATTCATTCTGGATGCTCTAAGGGAAAATCCATTTCCTTGTCTTTCCATATTTTAGAGCCTGTCTGAATCCTTTAGTTCATGATCCTTTCTTCCCTGTTCAAAGTCAGCAATGTAGCATTTTTAACTCTCTCTCAGACTCTGACCCTCTGAGAAAGTCCTTTGTAAGTAAGTACCTTGAACCCCCACCCTGAAGAATCATGGATAATCTTCCCATCTCAAGCGCCTTGACTTATCATATCTACAAAGTTCAAAATACCTTCTGCCATGCAAAGTAATGTATATCCGCAAGTTCTGGAGATTATAACCTGGGCATCTTTAGGGGAGTCAGTATTCTACCTACTACAGAGGAAAATCAATCTTGTCTCTGTCATTATATTTCCATTAAGTGTTTAGACCACTAGTACATTTTAAATTTAATATAGATTTATGTGTGTTGTTTTTCATTGTGGTTTCATCTCTTCCCTTAATAGTTAGAATCCCAGAGGGCATTGAAATCTTATCTCTTCAATTCAATTGGAGCTACTTGAGGATATTTCTACCTCCTGGACACCTTTTGATTCCGAGAACATCTGACATGAGTGCGGTTTATTAAATTGAACTTAAAAGTTTTGAGACAGACTAATTAAACTTTGAGTCAGTCAAAGCAGAAACAGCAAGGAATGATTGAGTTACTTTGTTAAGCGATTTTTGTTACCAGGCAAGACAAGACTAGCAATTAACATGAGCCTGAAGGGGTTCTGAATGAACCTCCCCAAAATGGTGGCACTTTGGGATGCAGGCTATTTTGAGCTGAAGGCAAAGAAAAAGTTTTACCTCTTCCTTAACTACCTAAAATAATTTAGATAGAGGGCCTGCCCCAGAAAGAGAGTTGTTTCCAAGAGATCTCTTTTTCTCTGAATGGCCTATTTTCCATGGCAGAATAAATATCTAATCACCAAATATCTTCTCAACTTACAGTCCTGTGAATCACCCTCCCTTTTGAAGCTCCAGGCCCCTGTCCCATTCCTTAGCTCAAGATGGCATATCAATTGCCCATCTTGTGCTTAGGTCTCATTGTCTTTGTGGAGCCCCTGTACATAAGCAATTCAATTTATATCTCTTGGGACATCTCCGGTGGACCAGTTGTTAGGAATCTGCCTTGCAATGCAGGGGATATGGGTTTAACCCCTGGTTGGGGAACTAAGATCCCACCTGCTACAGAGCCACTAAGCCTATGCACCCCAACAACTGAAGAACGTGCACCACAACTAGAGAGTCTGTGTGCCTCAATAAAAGATCTCACGTGACACAAGTGCCGCAATTAAGACCTGACACACCAAATAAGCTAATCTGTTATTCTATGTCAATTTTATATTTTGAGCACCCAGAAAACCTAGAAGCACAGAAGAAAAATTGTTTCTCCCCAAGAGGTGGTCTTTCAGGAAAGCTAAATCTAGAAAGAAGGTTTGGGGGATTCCCATATTTTTTAGAATGGGTTTATTTTCTAGAATAGAATGCAGTCAATTTTGAGAGGCCATTAACTATCACAGCTGCTGAGAAAAAAACTAGTAAGGAGTCATTTCAGTCTTTTATCTTTACTGCTGATTACCAAAATCATTCTTGTATGATCTTGTACCAAGATCAGTTCAGTTCAGTGGCTCAGTCATGTCTGACTCTTTGTGACCCCATGAATCGCAGCAGGCCAGGCCTCCCTGTCCATCGCCAACTCCTGGAGTTTATTCAAACTCATGTCCATCAAGTCAGTGATGACATCTAACCATCTCATCCTCTGTCGGCCCCTTCTCCTTCTGCCCCCAATCCCTCCCAGCATCAGGGTCTTTTCCAATGAGTCAACTCTTTGCATGAGGTGGCCAAAGTATTGGAGTTTTAGCTTCAACATCAGTCCTTCCAATGAACACCCAGGACTGATCTCAATTAGGATGGAAGGGTTGGATCTCCTTGCAGTCCAAGGGACTCTCAGGAGTCTTCTCCAACACCACAGTTAAAAAGCATTAATTCTTCACTGATCAGCTTTCTTCACAGTCCAACTCTCACATCCATACATGACCACTGGAAAAACTGTAGCCTTGACTAGACGGACCTTTGTTGGCAAAGTAATGACTATGCTTTTTAATATGCTATCAGGTTGGTCATAACTTTCCTTCCAAGGAGTAAGTGTCTTTTAATTTCATGGCTGCAATCACCATCTGCAGTGATTTTGGAGCCCAAAAAAATAAAGTCATCCACTGTTTCCACCGTCTCCCCATCTATTTCCCATGAACAGATGGGACCAGATGCCATGATCTTAGTTTTCTGAATGTTGAGCTTTAAGCCAACTTTTTCACTCTCCTCTTTCACTTTCATCAAGAGGCTTTTTAGTTCCTCTTCACTTTCTGCCATAAGGGTGGTGTCATCTGCATATCTGAGGTTATTGATATTTCTCCCGGCAATCTTGATTCCAGCTTGTGCTTCTTCCAGTCCAGTGTTTCTCATGATGTACTCTGCATATAAGTTAAATAAGCAGGGTGACAATATACAGCCTTGATGTACTCCTTTTCCTATTTGGAACCAGTCTGTTGTTCCATGTCCAGTTCTAACTGTTGCTTCCTGACAGAAGCAGGAGATAGTAAGAAGAGGTGGCAAGAATACACAAAAGAACTGTACAAAAAAGATCTTCACGACCCAGATAATCACAATGGTGTGATCACTCACCTAGAGCCAGACATCCTGGAATGTGAAGTCAGGCAGGCCTTAGAAAGCATCACTATGAGCAAAGCTAGTGGAGGTGATGGAATTCCAGTTGAGCTATTTCAAATCCTGAAAGATGATGCTGTGAAAGTGCTGCACTCAATATGCCAGCAAATTTGGAAAACTCAGCAGTGGCCACAGGACTGGAAGAGGTCAGTTTTCATTCCAATCCCTAAGAAAGGCAATCCCAAAGAATGCTCAACTACTGCAAAATTGCACTCATCTCACATGCTAGTAAAGTAATGCTCAAAATTCTCCAAGGCAGGCTTTAGCAATACGTGAACTGTGAACTTCTAGATGTTCAAGCTGGTTTTAGAAAAGGCAGAGGAACCAGACATCAAATTGCCAACATCCGCTGGATCATCGAGAAAGCAAGAGAGTTCCAGAAAACCATCTATTTCTGCTTTATTGACTATGCCAAAGCCTTTGACTGTGTGGATCACAATAAACTGTGGAAAATTCTGAAAGAGATGGGAATACCAGACCACCTGACCTGCCTCTTGAGAAATCTGTATGCAGGTCAGGAAGCAACAGTTAGAACTGGACATGGAACAACAGACTGGTTCCAAATAGGAAAAGGAGTACATCAAGGCTGTATATTGTCACCCTGCTTATTTAACTTATATGCAGAGTACATCATGAGAAACACTGGACTGGAAGAAGCACAAGCTGGAATCAAGATTTCCGGGAGAAATATCAATAACCTCAGATATGCAGATGACACCACCCTTATGGCAGAAAGTGAAGAGGAACTAAAAAGCCTCTTGATGAAAGTGAAAGAGGAGAGTGAAAAAGTTGGCTTAAAGCTCAACATTCAGAAAACTAAGATCATGGCATCTGGTCCCATCTGTTCATGGGAAATAGATGGGGAGACGGTGGAAACAGTGGATGACTTTATTTTTTTGGGCTCCAAAATCACTGCAGATGGTGATTGCAGCCATGAAATTAAAAGACACTTACTCCTTGGAAGGAAAGTTATGACCAACCTGATAGCATATTAAAAAGCAGAGACATTACTTTGCCAACAAAGGTCCGTCTAGTCAAGGCTACGGTTTTTCCAGTGGTCATGTATGGATGTGAGAGTTGGACTGTGAAGAAAGCTGATCAGTGAAGAATTAATGCTTTTTAACTGTGGTGTTGGAGAAGACTCCTGAGAGTCCCTTGGACTGCAAGGAGATCCAACCCTTCCATCTTAATTGAGATCAGTCCTGGGTGTTCATTGGAAGGACTGATGTTGAAGCTAAAACTCCAATACTTTGGCCACCTCATGCAAAGAGTTGACTCATTGGAAAAGACTCTGATGCTGGGAGGGATTGGGGGCAGGAGGAGAAGGGGCCGACAGAGGATGAGATGGTTAGATGTCATCACTGACTTGATGGACGTGAGTTTGAATAAACTCCAGGAGTTGGCGATGGACAGGGAGGCCTGGCCTGCTGCGATTCATGGGGTCACAAAGATTCGGACACGACTGAATGACGGAACTGAACTGAATGATTGATGATGATCCCCATCATGCCTACAACCTATGAACATTCCAGAAACAGAGAATGTGAAAGAAAAAGTCAAGTCACTGCAGGGTGAAATATACTCCATTTTGAGGAAATACAGTCACAAGATTTTTAGATTCAAATAAATTGTGCTGTTTATTTTAGACTAATCCCTGTGAGACAGTCACTAATATTCTCAATTTTGAAATATAAAGGTTAAAAAAAAGGTTAGATAACATCAAAAACACTGAAGCACAGATATGAATTAATATTCAAGTGTCTGAGAATATAACATTTGGAAAATGCATTAATTTTTAAATGAATAAATTGTTAAATTAGCTGTCAAAAATACCTATCTCACTTACAGCATGCTGTAGGTAGGTTAACTTTTCTGACTTTGCAATAACCTCTAAGTGGGTACTATGTTTGCTGAAAAAGCACACTCAATTTAAAATTAAATAAGTTTCTCATGGACAAATTACTAGAAAAGTAAACAATAAAAAGTCTTCTAATTTTTCATAGGAGCTTGTATTTTAGAGCTTTTTAATATATTCAGATAATGTAAATTTAGACCTTGGAAAATCAAAGTTCCTGACTAGAACCCACAAGGTATAAAAGTAAAACCTACCTTCTTACTAAATGTATTTTATATGGATTTTAATTTTTTTAAAGTGATTATTTTATAATTTGATGCATACCAGTTAACAAAATGTAGTAAATCTGAAGCTCAGTTGTTTAGGTGTACATTTCTGGACACAGATGAAGAATGTGTGCAGGGGAGATACAGTGATAGGTTTCTGCATAGGAAGGTGTGATAGTTAGCTTTGTGTTAACTTGGCTGGGCCATGCTGACCAGATATGAAGTGAATACTTATTCTGAATCATTCTTCTGAATTTTTCTGTGAGGTATTTTTAAACAAGATTAACATCAAAGCTGGTAGATTTTGAATAAAGTGGATAATCCTCCCTGACATGGTGGGCCTTGTCCAACTGGCTGACTGCCCTAAATGAACTCCTCAAACAACAGAATTCTGACAATAGATAACCTTTGGATTTAAACAGCAGATTTGGGACTTACTCATCTCCATAGTCTTGTGAGCCAATTTCCTTAGAATAAATTACCTTAAACAGATATGTATAGATACATAGATTGGTTGCTTTTCTGTTTTATTATTTGTATCAGTCCTATCTATCTGTGTATGAAGCACAGATGTATAGATAGATATAAATATATCTATCTAATCTATCTATCTCCTCTTGGTTCCATTTCTCTAGAGAACCCTAACACAAAGTGAGAAGGAAATGATTATTCAGAAATAAATAAAATAGAAGATCAACTAATGGATCATAAATAAGGCACACCATCAATGACATATTGTGATCTGTATGGATGAGGCAAAGAAACGAACATGTCTTCGCTACCAAGGATTGTGCTACTTGCTTCAAAATTTACCCCCATAGCCTCCCTATGAGATATTTATTATCATCTTCAATTTGCAAGTAATGATATTGTCGATTAAAAAGATGTACAACTTGAGAGTTGTGAGTTAAGTTTTATTTGGGGCAAAATGAGGACTGCAGTCTGGGAGGCAGCATCTCAGATAGCTCTGAGAGACTGCTCCAAAGTGGCAGTGGGGGAAAAACAACATATAAGGTTTTGGTGAAAGGGGAGTTCAATACCATGAAGCACTCATTTTACAAAAGGTTTTTTGTTAGTCATGAGGATCTGATGTCACCATGAAGGGATTTAGTGCTTCTCTAGATATGAGGAGATGCAAGGATTGAGATCATAAAATCTGTTCCTAAAAACATCTAACTACCTAAAGACCTGTCCCACCAGATTCCCTGGAGCACGGAGTGCCTCACTGCACCCTGACCTCCCTCAGGGGTTGTTGAAGGTCAACCGCTAGAGCAGCGTGGGGTTCAATCTCCATAGAAGCAGCTGGCAAATGCCTTTGTTGTTTAGTCATTGGCAATGCTCTGGTAAGTGCCAATTTGTAGTTGACAATATGGAGGCCTGAAAAGTTAAGTAATGTAGTGTCATGCAGCCACAGAATTTGGGGGAAATGCCTAAATTTGTCCTGTTTTTCAGTTGACCTAGCACCTCAAGCCTAATTTGATTAAACTGCTCTCACTCACCCAAGGGCACCACTACCAGTTAACCAGATACCTAGATATCTAGGTATCAAGCTCATATATCATGGACAAACTGTTACATTAAACTCAAAGTGTATAACTCACATGTTTTTGAGTTGAAGGCTCCTAATAGATTTGTTCATCACCACTAGTTTATGTGCTTCCCTGATAACTCAGTTTACAAAAGAATCCTCCTGCAATGCACAGGACCCCAGTTCAATTTCTGGGTCGGGAAGATCTGCTGGCGAAGGGATAGCCTACCCACTCCAGTATTCTTGGGCTTCCCTTGTGACTCAGATGGTAAAGAATCAGCCTGCAAGGTGGGAGACCTGGCTTTGATCCCTGGGTTGGGAAGATCCCCTGGAGAAGGGAAAGGCTACCCATTCCAGTATTCTGGCCTGAAGAATTCCATGGCATCACTGACGCGAGGGACATGAATTTGAGTAGGCTCTGGGAGTTGGTGATGGACAGGGAAGCCTGGCATGCTGAAGTCCATGGGGTCGCAAAGAGTTGGACACGACTGAGCAACTAAACTGAACTAGTTTATGTGATACAGTTCATGTGAAGTGTCATAAATATAAGTGGCATATATGACATTCAGGTACAGTTTATATGTAGTTCTAAATCATTGCACATGTGGCCAAGTTAATTATTGGAAATTAACATTATGGGGGTATATTATGCCTATAGTCATCATGCTGGGCTCTTGAAATAGAGAGAAACCTTCAATGGCTCCTCTGTGACTGTGGTTTATTACCTCAATGATTTTGTTGCTTGTTGTAACCCAATATGTATGTTAGTATACCTTCAGGAATAGGTTGTCGTCCAATTTATTAGTTGGAGTACCTTACATCTTTCAATGGTAGGGAAAATTTTATATTGACATATCCAGAGTTTTTATTGAAGTTATATTAGTCCTATCTATCAGAGATATGCTAGAAAATCTATAACTCCCACCAAAATGATGCCCATGTGAGCAATTCAGTTTATGAAGTGCAATCTTCTAAGGCAGGCTTAGGGCTCTGTGATTCATTTTTCAACCTATGTGATGTTTAATGATTTTGTCAAAATAAAAACTAATACACAGTTCTATGTCCATCATCAAATTATGCCATTCAATTTATAGCTTACACTATGAAAAATGACTTCCAGATGTGGAAGTCTGAAGACTAGGAAATTCTACGTAATTCTCCATCCTCCTTGGACACAGATGTATGCAATGGATGAGAAGTTATTTGGCTTATTATTATACTGGGAGTTTTTCAGAACAGAGTAATGACATTGTTTCATTATGTCAAACATGTAGATATCTACCTGGGGTATACTACTGGGCGAAAGGAAATGATTATTAAAAAATGCAACCATATAAAACAAGAGGGAAAAGAACTGAAAGGTCCTTATCTTGTTTAAATCAATCCTGCATCCCATTTTCTAAATGGCTAAACAGTAATTCCCAAACACATTCAATTTTTTCTTAACCATCATAATCAGAATATCAAGGAGCATTTTTGCAAGTTATTTGTCTGTGTGTGTATGTTTGTGTGTGTTTGGTGTGAGTGCATACACATAGGGCTTTTAGAAGGCTGACTGTATAATTCATATTCTGTTTTCATCTTTTTACATGTTGTTTTCTTAAGAATTAGATATCAATATTAAACAGGGTCAAGAAAGGTAGACCTTTAGTTAAAAAAAAAAAAAGAATATAGTTCCTTCTTTGGAGGATATGATTTCTACAAATGCAATTTATGTTGGTTATTTAGATAGTTTCAAGCGGCCCTTTTTAAAACAGCCTTATGATAAGTCCATTGTGTTTTTACATTTCAGAGGTGATGAAGAGCAACCTCATTTTTCACATAGGGTTAATTTTCTGAGATTCCTTTATTGCCTCTGCCCAAAGAGTCAAGCAGTTAATATTTGCTAATTATCCTTCCAAGATCCTTTTCACATTAGTCTTTTTGTGTCCCACTATGAGATACACAGGGATTTAGACCTACTATGTAACCCCCTACAGGTATTAAACAAGGTTTAGTTGAGAGGCACTGGGACATATGTTGAAATGCCTCCTGACCACATACGAAGGTTTTTTTATTTCAATATTCTGAGAAAGCAACTCACAGAATGATTCACCAACTAGCCTGGGTCTCAGAGTTCATTAGTTGGGAGTTTAGACTCATACTCTGCTTGTCAGATTTAAAGGCCTATGTTTTATACGTAATATCACACAGTACCTGGAAGTTGCAGAATTCCAGCCACAATGGGGTAAAATCACAGACACATGTCAGGTTTAGCATTTATCATCATAATGTTCAGCACAAAAAAAACTGACCCCCTCTACATGCAAGATGCTGCCATTAATCATTTTGCCTTTTTCTCATACAACACTGCACATGACTCAAGAAGTCTAACATGAGAATGGAATTTACACTTCCCATGATAGGCCCATTTTTGGACTGTATAGAACAGATTCACCTCTAATGCTATCCTAACCAACATTTTATTACCAGTAACTAGTCAGACTTTATCTAGAGAAAGCAGGTAAATATTAAAAGAATCTTAGGGGACCTTTCCTGGCAGTCCAGTGGTTAAGACTCTGCATCTCCACTGCAGGGGACAATATGGCCAAAGAAAAAAACAAGGAAAGAATCTTTTGGACCAAAGACTGTCATACAGAGTAGAGTCAGAAAGAGAAAAACAAATATCATATATTAACACATATATGTGGAATCTGAAAAAAACTGGTATAGACGATCTTATTTACAAAGCAGAAACAGAGACACAGACAAGAAAACAAAGATATGGACACCAAGGGAGAAAGAAGGGGGATGGGATGAACTGGGAGATTGGGGTTGACATATATATATACTACTGATACTGTGTATAAAATAAATGACTAATGAGAACTGTATAGCACAGGAGACTCTATTCAGTGCTCTGTGGTGACCTAAATGGAAGAAAATACAAAAAAAAGGGAATATATATATGTGTGTGTGTGTGTGTGTGTGTATGTATATATAGCTGATTCACTTTGCTATAGAGCAGAAACTAACACAATGTTATACAGTAACTATACTCCTAATTTTTAACTAACTTAAAAATTAAAAGTTCCCCCAAAGGAAAAAAAAAAAGAGAATCTTACCATCTTTGTCATCAGTAGTGACATCAATAGTCTTAAGTGGAATGAAATGTTGGCGACTCGGGGATATAAAGGCAACAACACAAATAAATTAATAATAGGTCAGTGGCTTTCATAATGGAAGTGTTAATGGGAAAAGACAAAAAAGTGTCACCAGCGCAAGTCAAATACTACAATAAAGGACATGGAACAAATCGATGCCCAATACAGGCCAAGGACACCAGAGGAGTTTGGTGTGAACGGGAAAAGCTACAGATTACAAATCACAACAAAATATTTTTTTTCTGCACTAGATCTCAAATCCAAAGATTTCATCTCCATGGGTATTATAAATGTGGTGCTCTAGACTTAGACCATGTCACCAAAAGTCTGCATGATACATGAAATTATTTAACATGGTAGATGGATACTAGAACTGAATACCATCAAATAACTGAGACAGTGACTTCCTTTCTCATGTATTCTGATTACATAATAAAGTCTCCAGTTTTATATTAACATGTCTTTAACACTTTATTAACACTTCTTAATTTCTCTTTTGTAGTTATATAAAGTTCCCATTTATTTACATTTAAAAAAAAGGAGCTTAAAGGAAAATAAGTAGAGACAATGCAGACATGGTGAAAATCATGGTGGTGTAATTATTCAACTTGAGAAACAGTACACATCTAGATGAAATGGTAAGGCATCTATCTGAGTGTTACTGAAAAAACATGTCATGTACAACTCTCTGCAACCCTATAAACTGTAGCCTGTGACTCTCCTCTGTCCACGGAATTCTCCAGGTAAGAACACAGGAGTGGGTAGCCATTCCCTTCTGCAGAGAATCTTCCTGACCCAGGGATCGAACTCGAGTCTCTTGTGTCTGCTGCATTGCAGGTGGATTCTTTACCATCTGAGTCACCAGGAAGGCATGTGAATCCATTAGCAGAATCTAAGGACTAGTCTATCTCTGGTCATCTCTGAGATTTTAAAGAGGGTCAAATACAGGCACCAGCTGAGGCAAGAAATAACACAATTCGTGAGCATCTACTGACTAAATAACAAGTCCTGGATATAAAGATGCATGAGATTCAGTTCCTGACCATCCCTCTCTCCAGCACTGCAATATGCTTGTCCTTATTTGTTTATTCTCTTATTGAATTTTTTTCTGTAGCAAGAGATTTTCTTGGATAGTTGTAACTGTTACAAATGTCTTTCAACCCTCTGTACTGTGAATTTACTCTTAGGCTCTCTAATTACTCCATAAGTGAAGTCGCTAAGTCGTGCCCAACTCTTTGCGGCCTCATGGACTGTAGCCTACCAGGCTCCTCCTTCCATGGGATTTTGCAAGCAAGAGTACTGGAGTGGGTTGCCATTTCCTTCTCCAGGGGATCTTCCCCACCCGGGGATCAAACCCAGGTCTCCCATATTGTAGGCAGACGCTTTACCATCTGAGCCACCAGGGAAGTCAATTACTCCATAGTATATGCCATATAAGCATCTCTCTTAGAATCTGTCTTCTTCTGAAATAGTTTCAGTTCCTTCCATCATTTTTCAGTTTCATCTTCACTATCCTGGTACCTTACCACTAAAGGAATTCCAATTTGCCCATATTTTAAGTATTACAACCAGAACTGAATTCACTGTTTCATGTCTAGCAATATTATTTTAGGGATCAGGAAAGACCTTATCAATTGAGTGTTAATATAGAAAAGTTTTGTCTATTTTTGCTTCAGCCCAAGATTACACTACCTTTGTGTATTCAGTCGATGACTCTGAATGAAATTATTACTTGTTTTCTTAAAAGTATGTATACTGAACACACGTTAATTTTTTTAAGCTTGTGGGTTATATAAATAGAAAACTAGCAAAAGACTACCCCCACCAACAAACATGTGTTCTTTACCAAAGTTATCTAAATTTCTCAGGTAATATAAATAAAAAGAACAAAACAGAGGGCCACATAGGTAGTAAACTATTTACTGGTTATATGGCTCTTTATCTTTCATGAGAATTTTTTTGAAGATCTCATATAGCCTGAGAGAGAGATTGCTTGTTTCTTGTTACATCAATTCCTTCCCCTTCCAACCTACCAATCACTCACATGTATGTGAAGATGCCCTTTTGTTACTGGTGGGACAAGGGAAAGGGAATAAAACTTTGGCAGAAAAGTCACTTGTTGATGTCACATTCCCTCTCTGTTAGGAAGATCCCTTGGAGAAGGGCATGGGAACTCACTCCAGTATTCTAGCCTGGAGAATTCTGTGGACAGAGGAGCCTGGCGGGCTACAGGTCTAACATTTTCTTTGTTTCTTTTTTTTTTTTTTTAACGTAGGTAAGGGGACATCCAAAGACATTCTGACTCCAGGTCTCTGACCAAGATCTGGCCAGTCCAGTCCTTCTGCAACTTTAATTTGCATACAATTCACCAGAGGATCCTGTTAAAATGCAAGTGTGTGTATTTCCTGCTGCTGGGGTGAGACCTGAGAGTCTGCATTCCTAGTGAACCTGTCTCAGGAGAAGTCATGATACTGATCCACAAACCACACTCCATTGCTAAGGGATTAAGAGAAATCTGTCAGATTAAAGTTTCCTATATTTGTTTCCAGTTCTGTTTTTTATTGGACTGCCTTAGGTTTCATTTACCCAGTAAATATGTATGGAGCATCTGCCATGTTTCAGATGTTCATTCAGTAGTGATATTTCTCCCAGTACCCTTTAGATGTATGTTCAAAAAAGCAGGTCTCTCCTTTAAGACCTCATTGCAGTTGGACAAGCATTTCTAATACTGCGTTGACATTAATGTTAAGAACAAGGACCTTGAGAATTAGACTTAATTTGAATGCTGGCTCTTTCACATCATCCCCTTGTCACCTTGGGTAGATTAACAAAATTCTGAGCCTCAGTTTTCTCATATATGAAGAATTAAAAGAGAAATTAAAAGATACAATGTTTTAAATCATGGGTAGTATCTGACATGAGTAATATATTTTTTAAAAATTCCAATTGTTATTCTTCTTGCCCCAGTTCTGACATTCACTGAGCAGTAGAGGCAAGCAGAACCTATAGGCACAGACATAATTAGAGGTAATCCATGAGGGCTGGGGGCAGGGGAGGGGTCTAACATATTATGATGTTGGGGGATCCTGCAAACAGGATGTTAGAAGTATTCACTTCCGCATTCCAGAGATCTTCTTGTGCATCAAAATTGTTTTTTCTGTAATGACAAAAATGTCTATATCCAAACAGGAGCCACTCAAGCAGACAGGTCTACATTCTGTACAAGTGAAGGAAAGAGACATAGGAGAAGTCAAGAAGGATACCAAATCATCTAATGAAACTTTGAAACCAAAGAGGGCTGATGGGGCTTCCAGGCACAGAGACCTTTCTATCTCCCATTTCTTGCCTCCATGACCATCCCTGAGTTCCAATGGGTGGATTCAAACAGTTTTTAATCAAGGGAGGAGCAGCCAAGAAACCACCTGAGGCAAGATTAAAGGGACCAGAGAAGCTCATCAAGATGAGGAGACCTGACCACCTGATACAAGATTAAGGGACTTGCAAGTCCTGATAGGAAGAGCCCACTCATTGGAAAAGACCCTGATGCTTGGAAAGTTTGAGGGCAGGAGGAGAAGGGGATGACAGAGAATGAGATATTTGGATGGCATCACTGACTCATTGGACATGAATTTGAGCAAACTCTGGGAGATAGTGAAGGACAGGGAAGCCTGGTATGCTGCATTTCATGGGGTCACAAAGAGTCGGACGCAACTGATAGACTGAACAATATATAGTTCCAAGGATACAGGGGGCTTTCTATCCTGGAATAAAATGCTGTGGGAACTGAAAACCTCAAAGGGCAAGGGATAGTCCTGCAAGCAGAAGGCAGAATTAGAAAGAGGGAGGGAGAGACAGAGGTGGCAGGAACATTGCCGCTGGAAATGAAGGGGACTCAACTTCTAGCAATAATCCAGTTGCTGACCTACCAAGTCACCAATTTGAAGATCCTGAAAGTTTTCCCAACTTGAGGAAAGTTGATCAAAGAAGAGGGCTGTGAGAGTCATTCTGTGGGTGGAATGAATGGTGAGAGAAATCTTAAAATGCACTGCTCAATATTTATGCAAATTGACCACTTGAATAAGGAAGCACCTTGTTCTGTGCTAAGCTGCTTGCTTGCATGAAATACATTCATTTTAAGGGTTATTAAGATGTCATGGTGTTTAGATTGTAGGAGAGAGAAATATGTCCTTAGACCAGAGCACAGGGGGAAGAAAAAGTAAGAACATGTATCAAAAGAAATAATCCATTTATTATTTCCAAGGGCAGTTAGAAATCACAGTCTAGGGATGAGAACTGTGATAATTTCATTTAATTCTGAAATGCTTGTCACTTCATCATAATATAGTTTGGATACTATCTTACTCTCCCCTCTTAATCAGAAACAGGGGGAGGAAAAGAGAGTCAGAAAGAAAGAGAAGATACATATGCTTGTCTGTCTAGATCAGGGGTCCCCAATCTCTAGGATCTAATGCTTGATGATATGAGGTGGAGCTGACATGTAATGATAATAGAAGTAAAGTGCACAGTAAACGTAAGGTGCTTGAATCATCCCCAAACCATCTCCCAAACCCCATGTTATGTTAGTTGTTCAATCACATCCAACTCTTTTTGACCCCATGGACTAAGGCCCTCCAGGCTCCTCTGTCTATGGGATTCTGCAGGCAAGAACACTGGAGTGGGTTGCCATTCCCTTCTCCAGGGGATCTTCCCAATCCAGGGATTGAACCGAGGTCTCCTGCATTGCAGGAAGATTCCTTACCATTTGGGCTACCCAGGAAGCCCAACCTCACTAGGTCTGTGGAAAAATTTTCTTCCACGAAATTGATCCCTGATGCCAAAAAGTTGGGAACCTGCTGATAGGTGACCACAGGAAAGAAGAATTAGGAGACTATATTCTGGTCTGATGCCAAGTTTGGAAGGCAGGAAGATGATGCAAGAGTGAATGACCAAAGGATAAATAGGTAAACTTTGGGGGAAAAAAATAAGTCAGGTTAAACACTTGAGGCTGTGGGGAGAAAACTAGAAGCTGTATTACACTTCATAAAGGTGCTTAGTTATAGAGAGGCTCTGTTGTTTTGAAATCTTCCACTTCTACAGGGCTGAAAACCTTTCCTGAGGAGCCTGACAGACAAAAGACCAGCCAGGAGGCCAAGCATTATTGGCAGTAGCAATTAGAGACCCAGAAGCTAGACTGGGAAAAATCTGAATTTGTAAGAAGAGTGAACTTCTGCTCTTGTCTTCATTTGCCTTTCTGATCTTACAGCAGAGGACAAGCATGTGAAGGAGTGTGAGAGACTGTGGCCACATGGTAAAATGTCAGAGCACTTGGCAACTGTCAGCCTCTGTGAAGGGTATTTCTTCCCCAGGCTCATTAATCTTACCACAACAGTATCTTGTGTACACTGGCATTTTGGAAACTTCTCCACTACTGCTCTCTGATAATCATGCAAAGTGAATTATTGTTCCTTAGTGTGACTTTCCTGTGCCTTTTCTTGTAACCAGCTATGACTGCATCAACATGAAATGGGTGGGAAAATAGAAGAAGTGACTTTGCAATTTTTTTTTTTTTTTTTGACTCTTTGGAAAATGTCATGTCCTCTATTGCAGACTTTGAGAGGTCATTTTACTTCCCGTCTACACATAATAAACCACGTCCATCTTTTTACATATCTGCCTTTTTTCATGGTTTCATTTGGGCTTGGTCCAAATTAAAGTGGAGGGAAAGACACTGCTTTCATAGCAAACTGAGATCCGGGGAAGACATGTGAATTGAATAAATGAAGTGCAGTAAAGACATGTAATTTGATTAACACAATGTACTTGAATGAACTCATGTAAGAATTGACTCATACTTTTTTTTTTCTTCCTTTTTGGTTTTTACAGTCTACATTTAAAAAGAACTACCAGAGAAAATGTCATCCTCATTATAAAGAAGAAAGGGGTAATCTGGAGAAAATGTCTGAAATGCAGTTACACAAATGTATAAGCAACTGTGTTTTATTTATTTTATTGCCTACTCTTTAAAATTTTATTTCTGAACATCAGGCAGATTCTGTCTTTGTGAAAGAAAAAATTACAGAAGTGACCTGGGAATTTACCTAGTTTCTATGGTCATATCCAGCAGGAACAGAACATCCAGATTAGAAATAATTTATACCATCAGGAATCTAGTTTTGATTGGTGGCCAAAGTCAAACTTCCTTTTCTTATCTCCTTGCCTTTCTCAATGACAGACACGGCAGGCTTAAGTCTTAACAGACATTTCTAATATCTTCTATTCATAAACATAAGTCATAATATTCTATTAAATTAAAAATCGTAACTGTGGTTTCTAGAGAAGATAGTGGGAAATATTAGCCACATACATTTTACATTATGCTTTAAAATTGATACACCACTTTCACCTTCGCTTTCCATTTTATCCTCTCCCCAGTGGAAATAACTAACCACTGTGCAGGTAAGAAAAATGGAATTGCTTAAAGCCAAACAGCAACTATGTAAAAAAGCTGAAATTCAGAGGCATAACTTGTCCACTGAACTAAAAGTTGTCTCCTACATTATTTGGATCATTCTTCAAAAGAAGTGTCATATAGAAGGTACTTGAACATACTTATGCTACAGATAGGCATCAAAAATTTAATCAACAATGACAACAACAAACTAAATGGCTCATTTAACTAATAATACCTAAAGGAGATCTAAATTTAATTTGGTTTCATTTCAAGCTTTAGGTTCTTCCTTCTACACCATGGGGAGAGATGAATATATTTCTCATCAATGTATGGAGGTTTGGGGAAACAAACCACAAAGCACTACAATACATTGACTTAAATTGCCGATATTGAAATCAGATTTCCATAATAAAAATGCAACTTCCACCAGCTTGTACTTGGGGAAGTTTACTTAATTTGTCTAGTTCATAATTCTTGCCTATACAATGGAGTGACATAAAGATGTCCTCTTAGAAAAAAACCAATAAAATACTACATACAAGTGCTTGACACTGTGTCTGGTGTTTAGCAGATAGTCAGTGAAATTTTGCTGAGATGTATGATAATAATAATTCTATTTTCCATTCAGTATAGTCTAGAATCTAGTAGTATTTGGAATTTAAGTCAATATCTTGATTCAACACACTCCTCCTCTGAAGGGCAACATACCAACCATTCTGTAACCCTAGGATGTCTCTGCTAACGTATTATGGCTAATATATTTTCTCAATGTCTTGAAGGGAAGGCCAGCATTACTGAAGCATGTTTGCTGACAGCAGCCTGTGTACTAAGCAGAGACACTTTTACCAAAAAGGGAATGAAGCTTATATTTTAGGCTTTTCATCTGCTTGTGTCCATTATCCACAGGGATGGCAGTGCGATGGTCACATGATCATATTTTTATAAAATTTATAAAGTAAGACATTTTAACCTCAATTAGTCACATTTGCATTCATAATTTTATATTCTTTATCTTAAAGAAGGCTTCACTCATATGATAAAAAGCCTACAAAACAGGAACAGGAATACATATCTTTTAGAATATCTCCCACATAAATAGAAATTAGGCTAAGACAATGGTTTCTCTCCTTCCCAACCCCCACATTTGTCCCACTTCTCCCTTGGATTAGAGTTGAGGTGCCCTGTGGATATTCTCGGGATCCATTTAACTGGAAACTGTGCTGGGACTATGTAGATTTAGCAGAATGTGTTTAAGTGATTTAGTTGTGCTGTGTGTGGTAATTACTGCTATTCTGTCTCAGTAAAAGGATTTCCAAAGGCTTATATCACTGATAGGTAATATCAATGTTAGAGCCCCCAGCTCTATGTTGGGGGGCTCCACATTATGTGTTAGAGGAGAAAAAAAAAAACTGAAAGTTAAAGCTTGGTGGAATTATTCCTCCAACCAACACACATGGAACTTCAGGAAAAAAAAAAAAAAGATTCAGTTCTAACTGAAACCTAAACAAACCATAGTTTTCACCCTATTAATAATATACTTCACAATTCAAGAAACTTCAAGAACAATTCAATAAACAACCAAACTTGTTAGAAGGCTGAAATTAACTTTCAGTTACAAAACATAATAATCTAAAATCACCATAAGATTGCAGCCAAATGATTTAGGGAACAAAAAGTATTGTGGAAATGTTTCAAGAAGTGGATTAATTAATAAATGTGTTATTCTTCTGCATTATGTGGCATTTGTAATTTTCAGTTTATAATCCACTGTGATTTCTTTACTCATTCTTAATACTGCATTTCATACAAATCTGCTTTCATAATTATGTATTCTTTATATTTAAGAAGGCTCCACTCATATTACACTAAAGACCTACAAAAGACAAATGCACCTCTTCTAGAATATCTTACAAGTATGGATATAGAATTTAAGCTAAGTCTGTTCAAGAAATTGAGGGTGAATTCTCACTCAAACAACATAGAATAGAAAGGCAGACAAGGTGAGGGGAAAGATGGCATCATGTTACATGTTCATTTGACTCTTTTTACTTTCCTTTTGGGCTCTTTGAGCAGTTTTACCTGAGGCTATATTGTGGAACTCTGAAAGCCCAAAAAAGGAACATTCTCTCTTGATTTGTCAGAGCTACCAGGGGGGCTTTTTGGAAGAAAGAAACTATAACAAATAAATATAAACAGAAACCTGAATAGGCATCACAAGAATTCAAAAAGGGATTGAAAAAGAAGCAATAAAGAGAATCTACTGGGAATAAAGAGACTGGAAGTGTTTCCACCGATTCATTTCTATTCATCTCCCACCATGTTCCTTTGCTGCAATCAGCATTTTTTTTTTTTAACATCTTCAGTTACAAATTTATGCAGTAAATATGTGTTACATGGCAAATACATGCAAGGATCTGAGCTATGTGATAGGATACCATGTTGGGCAAAAATTTAGGCTCTATGTGAAAAATATGGCTAGAGGGAGAGAGGACCAAAACCATACCCAAATCACATAGACATAAATCACAATATTGATACATGCTACAAAATAATGGTGTAGTTAAAAGAGATACAGAGGGGCATGACCTGGTCACAGATATCCAGTCTCTTTGACTATATAAGATTTGAGCTACTTTCTGATGTATGAATATGTTAGTGAGGTAACAAGTCAGGAAATGGGTTTTGGAGGAGAAGGAATGATGAACATTTCAATCAGAAGAAAAACATATGGGGCAAAGTCACAGATTATGAGAAAGGATAAGAAAACTAGCCAAGACTAAAAAGCAGAGACATTACTTTGCCAACAAAGGTCCTTCTGGTCAAGGTTATGGTTTTTCCAGTGGTCAAGTATGGATGTGAGAGTTGGACTATGAGGAAAGCTGAGTGCCGAAAAATAGATGCCTTTGAACTATTGTGTTGGAGAAGACTCTTGAGAGTCCCTTGGACTGCAAGGAGATCCAACCAGTCCATCCTAAACAAGATCAGTCCTGGGTGTTCATTGGAAAGGACTGATGCTGAAGCTGAAACTCCAGTACTTTGGCCACCTCATGTGAAGAGTTGACTCATTGGAAAAGACCCTGATGCTGGGAGGGATTGGGGGCAGGAGGAGAAGGGGATGACAGAGGATGAGATGGCTGGATGGCATCACTGTCTTGATGGACATGAGTTTGAGTAGACTCTGGGAGTTGGTGATGGACAGGGAGGCCTGGCATGTTGCGATTCATGGGGTCACAAACAATCAGACACGACTGAATGACTGAACTGAACTGAGGAGGCAAAAGGCAGATATTCCAAAAACTATAATACAGTGATGAAAGAAATCAAAGATGACACAAACAGAAATATATACCATGTTCCTAGATTGGTAGAATCAGTATTGTCAAAAGACTATACTACCCAAGGCAATCTACAGATTCAAAGCGATGTCTATGAAATTGCCAATGCCATTTTTTAAAAAACCAGAACAAAAAAATCATGGGATCGCAAAGAGTTGGACATGACTGAGCGACTGAACTGAACTGAACTGAGAACAAAAAATGTTAAGATTTGATACAGAATACCCCAAACAGCCAAAGCAATCTTGAGAAAGAAAAATGGAGCTGGAAGAATTGGATTCCCTGACTTCAGACTATATTACAAAGTTACACTAATCAAAACAGTACAATACTGGTACAAAAACAGAAGTATAAATCAATGGAAGAAGAGAGAAAGCCCAAAATAAACCCACACACTTATAACAATGTTTACTTGTGCCTACCTTGTCATTTCATGCCATTTCAACACTTTGCTCATGATGTTCCTCAACCATTGAATCTTCTTCTGCAGCTTTGTACACTTAAAAAACAACAAGGAAAAAACTCAGTCTCAGCAGTCAACTATTCTGGAAATATGCTGCCCATACTAGTCTTTTCCACTATATTAAAATCATCTTAGTGCATGAAGCACATATACTTTGTGGTTATAGGGTTAACACTGTGCTCAACCCACTGGAAGTACTCATTCAGTTCTAAATGACTTATGCTCTGTCAATAGGATATTGTTTGGCAGTTAAATCCCTCTGTCTGAAGGGCTAGATAGCTCATTATAAAAGAGTGTTTTCATAACAAACAATATGAATGCATCAGACAGACCATATGCTTAATGTTGAACAGAGAAACAAATGTCTCTGCCTGTTGGCCATTTTGATGTTGGAATCTTCTTGGCAGCAAAGTTCCCAATTAATGTTCAAGAAAGGCTATTTATTTTGGACCATCATATCAATGATATGTATTATTTTGGAAAAGAATAGCATTTGACTCTATAGAGATAGAAGCAGACAGAAGACCGTAGAATAAAAAACAAGTTTTCTTTTTTCTATCAGTTTTGAATATGAAATATACATCAAGGTTAGTTTTTGAGGTCTGCTTGTTTTCCTGTGTAGTTATTATGCCCATTAGGCACTCATGAAAACAAACATGATGAACAACCAAAATATTTCAAAGGAAAGCATAAACCTAAGAATCTAGCAAACATACATTATTTTTAAAATGTGTTTTATATACATCATGTGTACTATTGTTAATCTGATATTTTATAACATGAATATAAAAACAAATCAATATAAATATGTGTGCTTCTGCTGTGACATGTACCAAACCAATTAATGTCTATATAAAATCTCATTTATTTACAACAACCTTATAAGATAAACCTTATTATTCGCAAATGTGAAAAATCAAACTCAGAGAGAGATTAAATGATTTGAATCTTGATTTTGTTGATTTTAAAAGCCATGTTCTTCTTCTACTAAATAATAACCACTGCAAAAATAATATAAAAAATCATAAGGCTCAACAGCAATCAGTACTATAGCTTGAAAAGCTTCTTATACTTATTAAATTCTCATCATATACCCATTATTAGTGCTACAGCTATATACTATAATGTTCTCATCTCTACAATACAAACTTGTTATCTCCCTTTGACAAAGGATAAGGGGAAAAGGGAACATAGTCACAATGACCAAGTGTTAAACTGCTTTTACATCTTGAAACTAGGGTGGTGAACTGAGCATTCTCCCTGAAGAACTCTAGTTGCTAATATGTTATGTTTCAGAATCATTTTTATGTGTGGCAGTATGTACACAATATCTGCAAGGTTACATATACCCAGGTAAATATTAATTAAGAGTTAAATGTAAATGTGTTAGAAACAATGTGCTCAAGAAATTTTATTTCTATGACAAAATAGCAGGACTGAACATCAGTCCTGAGAAATTTCACTACATCCCTTTAACAATCTTCTAATGCCATGACTCCAACGCTATAGTTCTTTGAAAGTGACAGACTCAACATATCTATAGCAGGTCTACTTGAGATGAGGTTACCTGGATTCCCTTCTCTTTTAAAATAAGACTTTCTTCAGAAAGAGAAAGACAAATACTGTATATTAATGTATATATATGAAATTTAGAACGATAGTAATGATGATCTTACAGTAGGACAGCAAAGGAAGAACAGGCTTTTGGACTCAGTGGGTGAAGGTGAGGGTGGGATGATTTAAGAGAATAGTACTGAAACATGTACATTACCATATGTAAAATAGATGGCCAGTGCAAGTTTGGTACATTAAGCAGGGCACCCAAGGCTGGTGCTCTGGGACAACCCAGAGGGATAGGGTGGGGAGGGAGGTGGGTTACCCAGAGGGATAGGGTGGGGAGGGAGGTGGGAGGAGGGTTCAGGATGGGGTGGGGAGGACACATGTATACCTGTGGCTGATTCATGTTGATACATAGCAAAAACCATCACAGCATTGTAAAGTAATTATCGTCCAATTAAAATAAATTAATTTTTAAAATAGTTATAATGTTTAAAAAATAAATAAATAAAATAAGACTTTCTTATCTGGCACAGTGTCAGTACATACATGGATGTAGTTGAGTGGATGTGTGGAACAGTAGGTGTATGGGTGTTATAGCTGGGTTTCTGCTAGGTTTAATGTACTAGACACTCTACATGCCATATGGCTTTATTTCTTGAATGCTATTTCAGTGAATTAGGAATTCATGTTCCCATTTTAAAGAGTCAGTTATTGAATTCCACAAGTTAAGAAAACAACAGAAATATATAACTCAATATTTTTGCTTATTACTGCTCTGCTAAGCTGTATTATTTGTCTTTCTTCCTGTGTGTCTGACATATGAGCTCCACTTGTTCATGTAAAGTCACCCAAGAATACTACTGGTCCAAAACACAAAAGAAAGTTAGGAAGAGTTTATTATACATGCATCTTTTTTCCAAGATGACTTTCATTTGTACCTTAGATAAGAGAAAACCACAGGAGCTTCCTGGTATTGATTGGGGCTTTAGAAGCAGAACTATTCATTTTGGGATTATTAACATTTTATTTTTATGTGTGTGTGTTAGTCACTCAATCACTTTTGACTCTTTGAGACCTCATGGACTATAGCCCATGAGGCTCCTCTGTCCATGGAATTCTTCAGGCAAGAATACCGGAGTGGGTAGCCATTCCCTTCTCCAGGGGATCTTCCCAACCCAGAAATCAAACCCAGGTATCACTCATTGCAGGCAGATTCTTTACCGTCTGAGCCACCAGGAAAGCCCCTATTTTTAAGATGTGACTATAATTTTGATGCTAAGGTAAATGATATCTTTCTTGAAAACAGAGCCAAACTGGCATTTGATATACTAAGTTGGGCATAATCACTTCACTGAAGCTATACTGTCCTGTTGACAATCATCCTTAGTCTCCTAATGGCAGGTCTCTGTGTATGTGTGGCGGGGGGGGGGGGGGAAGAGATGATACCAACAAGTAGTTGAGAAAAGTTAGAGAGACTAAGTCACTGAATTAAAGTACAGTAGCATGGAATAAAAGCTATATATTTAGGAGAAATTTGCAGTTTGTAAGCAAAACTTTTCCCCATGTTTGAGAGAGACGCTAGTATAGTTACTTATATTCGTTTTCTTTTTTCAGCTCAAACTGTTCAAAAAAATAAATCTTTCTCCTTCTGTGGATGTACACACACACACACAACTGGAGCCATTATTAAGATGTGACTTTTACAAAAACCTCAACTACTCTTCACATAGTTTGCTTATCTATCACAAATAGTGATTCACTGAGTGAAGACTATGGAATCATACAATACTGGTTAGGCCTTTAATGAAACAGTTCAGGCCCATTAAACATTCCTGTTTTATTTTTATTTTTGTTACGTTGATTCTTATGTTTATCTTTCCAGTTTGCTGGTCTAGTTCCTTCCCATCAGCCATCTTTCCTCATAACTGAATATATGACAGAGTCTACTATTGTTCTTGTTAATAAGATCTAGGCTTGGAAATCAGAAAATCAAACCTGTCGTTTTAACCTGTTGAATGGATACTTATTGGATTGTTGTTGTTGTTCACTCACTAAGTCGTGTCCGACACTTTGCGACCCCATGGACAGCAGAACGCTAGTCTTCCCTGTCCTTCACTGTCTCCCAGAGTTTGCTCAAACTCATGTCCATTGAGTTGGTGGATGCTATCTAACCATCTCATCCTCTGCTACCCTCTTCTTTTGCCTTTAATCTTTTCCAGCATCAAGGAAAGTCTTCCCACTATAAATAAGATATATATAAATAAATATATAAATAAATATATATATAAAACCATACATAGATTTTATCTATTTCTATCTCTATCACAAAATCTAGGCTTTCCTACTACATATCTATATATATCTTATATAGAGTCTACCACATCACAAAAATTTCTTAAAAAGATACTAGAAGCTATAAAATATTCTACCACTTCTATTTTGTGTTAAGTAACTTAGTTGGTATTGCTGGAGAAAAGACTATGCCAGCAGTTGTAACCAATATACATTATTTATCAAGGTAACAGATTCATAACCAGAAATTCCCTAAATTATACAAAGTGTTATACCTGAACCAAGATACAACTTGTGTTAAGAAGCTTTTTTAAATATAAAATCTCGTTCAAAACCATATGAGAATTTTTCAAATAGGTAAAACAGTATTACAAGTTTTACCTTTTGCCTGATCATCATTTCTATTCATATTTTTCAAACATGATAAACACAGCTTTATTGTAAATAAACATCAAGTTTATTAGGGGTAATGGGTAAGTAATTATAAGATACATTATAAGCAATGATGGAGTATGTGCTTGGTAATAATTTAAAATACTATTTACCAATATTTAGTGGGCTTCACTCAGAGATCAGTTGGTAAAGAATCCACCTGCAATGGAGGAGACCCCAGTTCAGTTCCTGGGTTGGGAAGATCCACTGGAGAAGGAGTAGGCTACCCACTCCAGTATTCTTGGAGTTCCCTTGTGGCTCAGCTGGTAAAGAATCTGCCTGCAATGCGAGAGAACTGGGTTTGATCCCTGGGTTTAGTATCTATCAAGTATCAATGCCATATTAATTGCTTTAAAAATATTACTTTATTTAATATTTTCAGTAACACTATTCTGTCATTAGGTACTTTGGGATTTTTGAGAAAGAAAGACCTTTGTAAAAGTCTAAGGTGTAGAAGTGTTCATAGAAGGCTACAAAAAAATATTACTAGAGCTGAATAGTAAAAGATGAGCATAAAAAGCAGAGAAGTCCTTTGGGGAGAAAGAAACACTTACAAAGAAGGTTAGAGGTATAGGAGAGTAGGGGCTAAAGTAGAAATTGGTGGCTGTAGCTTAGAGGTCTTATATGTCATGCAGGGAGCTCAGATCTTATAAGGAAGGTACTAAGAAGACAGGGAACCTCTGAAAGGGGAAATGATGGGGTGATTTTTTTTTTTTATTTTGGAAGATCTCTTTGGAGGGTAGGATAAAGCTATTATTAAACAATTAGTATGGAGAAACCAAATAATGCATCTCTGAGACAGAGAGTTATTTCCATATCTCTGTATGTTAAGTCTGTTTTTCTAGGTTATATTTATCTTTTACATTAAGAAGCAGCACAGAATGAGGGTATTGAACTCAGAGGCCTCCAAGTCATACTTCAAAAATACTATACATGGCTAATATGCCTTTAAGAAACAGATACTGGCTTAATCCCTCGGTTAGTGTTTAGTTATCTTAATTGAGCCTACTTTGCATATAGTAAAATGTTTAAACCTTAAGTGTATAATTTACATTTCTATGTATGCATTCAAGATGCTACCACGTGAATGTATATCATACTTTGTTTCACCAGAAGAAGTGATGAATATATTAATTAAAATTATTTTTCAATGATCTTTTTATCTCCTCCCTATATAAACTTATGGAATGAGTTCTATGGGAAACAGAGAGCTAGCTAAATTACATATGGTAGGGAAAACTTATTAATAAATGCAGTTGAAGCTGAAAAGTGCTAAGTATTGTGGACAGTTATGTTGAAAGCTGCATGGTTGTTCAGAATGGGGTCCTAGATCATTTCCATGTTTAGGGATAAAAAATGGCTTCTGGGGATAACGGGTACTGAACTGCAGTTTTAGTAATTAGACACATTTAAAGTATCTGAACACCAAGAAAATTCTAAAATTTCAGGCATGGAAAACAATGATCTGTTTCAGTTCTCTGTGCTTCAGAGAACCAAGACCTTGATATTGAGGTAAGTCCTTCCTCAGGGTCCCTTAAAGATCAATGTAAGACTCCCTAATAGATAGGATGGCACTCTCTGTGAATGTCTTTCTAAAAATGCCAACATGTATAGGGAGTGTGTAAAGAAGCAGAGATCTTTAAATAATTAATTTAGAACTAAGGTTATTATTATTAAACAGAAAGTACCTTTATATACATTAACCATTCATGGTGTTTGTTTTGGAAATTCCAACCAAAAGCACTGATTGCACAGCTAATCTCTGTCAATGTCTGGCCTGCTTGTGTTAGGAAAAGAAAAACAATGACTCGAGTGAAATAGTCATATCTCCTTTTATATCCTTGAGCTTTGACAGAAAGCCTTGAAATATTATTTTAGTCTGTGATTGTAAATTTTTGGCATTGTTGGCTTCTATGTGGTTTATAATCCGCCCCTGCTCTCCCCATCACCTCACAGTTCAGTTTCCTTATTATTTAATAGTACTAGTAAATCTGATTTGGGTGCACTCTTTTAGTGCAGAAATTGTATTAATTTGAGAAAAAATGAAAGTGAAAGTGAAGTCACTCAGTTGTATCTGACTCTGCCACTCCGTGGACTGTCAGCTACCAGGCTCCTCTGTCCATGGAGTTTTTCAGGCAAGGGTACTGGAGTGGGTTGCCATTTCCTTCTCCAGGTGATCTTCCCGACCCAGGGATCGAACCCGGGTCTCCCACATTGCAGGCAGACACTTTATCATCTGAGCCACAGCCTGTGCATTGTACTCATGTTTAAATCAATAAATAATTTATATTGCTTTAAAAAGAGAAAAAGCATCATTGAATATTTTCATCTTTTACTTTTTTTAGAGTGGAAAGCTTTTGACAATACAGTCAGTTCTAGCAGACTCTAATTTCTGAAATATTATGAAAGATATTCTACAAGCTATTCTGGTGCTAGATATTCTGATCAACAACAATGAAATTCAATGAATACATTTTTGTTTAGTATCTCATATATTCAAATATTTCTAGAAATGTTTAATTTAATAAAGAGCATTGGTGTCTTTTTCCATACCTTCTTTGTTAGAGCTACCGATAACGTCCATCTACTGATCTAGACACTCCATCTGCAGAGCTCAGTTGTATCAGGTCAGAGGTGGCTCAGACAGTAAAGAATCTGCATGCAATACAGGAGGTCCAGGTTCAGTCTCTGGGTTGGGAAGATCCTCTGGAGAAGGGAATGGAATGGCTACCCACTCCAGTATTCTTGCCTGGAGAATTTCATGAACAGAGGATCCTGGCAGGCTACAGTCCATGGGGTTGCAGAGTCAAACATAACTGAACAACTAACATTTTCACTTTTCCATTTTGTACTTGGAATTTTGGGGAATTTCCACTCAGACACCAACTCCTGGTCTATGGTACTTATATGTGCTATAGTCCTAGAAAGTCTTTCCCATAGCTGACTTAAGTTATGAGATAGAATCAATGTCTCTGTTACAGACTCAGGGTTAGCCAGAAAAACTATGGAATGACATTCTTTCTAATCTCCCACTGTAGTAATTCTAGTCTGCTCCTTCAGACCCATACCTTTAAAGAAGTCATTTATCAATAACTCCTCAGTCTTCAAGCACTGTTTTATATACACTCACTGGTGCTTCCCTCAAGAGGCAAAGGTTAACTTTCTCCCAATGAAATACTTTTTATTTTCCAGACAATAAATGCACAAATGCACTGCATGGTTCTAAATCAACATCTCTCTTCCTTTCTCCCTCTCTCTCCCTCCCTCCTCTTCTCTTTCCCTTCCCCACATCCTCACAATGGGATCATTTTAGGATTATTTTCTTTGCCATCTGTTTCTCAGAAAATGATGGAGACTACAAAGTTCAGGGCTGTACAGACATGTGGGCTGATGGCATCAGTATTTCTTGCTCACATACAGCCCCCCAAAGCTCAGAATCACATTTGCCACTAAATTCCAATTGCAAAAGCCAGATGGAGAATTGAAATGTGATGGAGCAAGATGTTTCATCTCATTTCAAATGTTTAATGACTTTCCATTCGTCAATAAAAGATGAGAAAATTAGCGTAAGGTACAGAAGTTGGGAAATGTGAAAACATTAGGATAGAATCTGTAGAATAAAATTTTATAAGTGCCCAGTGTGTCTGAAAGAAATATCATCAACATTACAGAATGGAAGTTCTGGGAAGCATCTTTGAGAATACCTACTGAATTTTATAAATGAAGAAACAGACTCAAGGTTAAAATGCTCATAACGCTATTCAATTCAATTAAGCAGAGGGCTAGGGCCACATCTTAAGTAGACATTATTTTTAAATAAATTCTGTTAGTAAGAGGTGGAAAGAAAGAGAGAAGGAGAAGGGATAGTAGTGGCAGGAGAGAAGAAGGAAGGATAAAGTAAAAACCATGTCATTAATCAAAGGAGAAAAGAGATGCATGAGAGGGCCTTTCCCTGGAAGGAAGAAAGATGGGGACATAAGAACTGAACTTCCTGCCTGCCCACTGAGTGTCTCATTTTATTCTGTAAGAATTTTCTAAAATTTAGGATTTCTAAATTTCTAAAATTTAGGATTAAATGATAGGCTTAAATTATAATGAGTGCATGAGACTGTAAGACCTAAACTACTTTTCCAGAACCTAATTCTATCCTAAACTACCCTAGTGCCAAAATTCATGGTATTCTTTACTATGCCACCCCAGCTCCAGAAAACAGAAAAGGGGGATGGGCACAGGAGATTTGGTGGAAACATATGCTTGCAGGTACTTCCGTGGTCCACTGGCTAAGACTCCATGCTCCCAGTGTAGGGGGCCAATTTTGATCCCTGGTCAGGGAACTAGATCCCGCATGCTATAACAAGGACTGAAGATCCTGTGTGCCACAAATAAGACTCAGCACACTCAAATAAGTAAAGTAAATATTTTTTAAAAGCATGTGCTTGAAGGTCAATAAGGTATACTTTAATATTTTGCTCTGTAGCTTACCCACTGTTTCTCACTGAGCAACCTGTTTCACCCTCTGTGCCTCTGTTTTCCTTTCTCTCAAATGAAGATTACTGTAAGGATTGACTAGTGTAATTTTGCTAAGGCAATCAATGTGTCTTAAACACTTTTTGGATGTATAGATGTTTAGATGATTTTAAATGTTATACAGGAGTGGAATGGAAGGAGAGAAAATTTTGCTCAAAAATAGGCAAAATCAATCAACCAACCAATCAAACAAATTAAAGGGGAAAAAAGCAAGCAAGAAGCACCAAACAACAACAAATTTTAAAAAGCATTTGCAATAGTAGCACTAGCATTTCCTAAAATCCCACCTGGGGTGCTGAAGCTAGCATTTGCGGCAGTTATATAAAGCTTTGATTGTTCTATAATTCTATAATTGTTCTATAAATTCCAAAGCTTGTTATGCCACAGCTATGAAACTTTGGGCACAGTACTTAATGGAGGCTTTTTTCTTGCCTGCATGATGCCAGGCTGCTGTAGTCTTAGAGGATAACATTTCAAAGGAAATGGACTTTACGTAATAGAGTTTGTCATACAGTGAAATTTATATTTGTGCAAAATATAAAAGTGTTTAAGAAAATCCCAGTCATTTGAGGGTATGGTCAACTGGGATTCTGTTACTTAGCATTTCATTTTAATATTTGCATCTGTAATCTTCAGTTTTAAAACTCGTTGTTTAGAAGAGGTCATGGGATATAGCAGCATGTAAGTACCTACTTTTTAAATGATTCTAATGCTTGTTACAGTTTTTTTAAAATTATAATGTAATACCTGAACAGACTAAATAAAAGAGGATAATATAGGAAAGAGAACAATGATTTGGAGTTTGTTTTCTAGTTGAGTCTGTCCCCCTAATAAGTTAGCTGCAAAAGCCTACATTTCCATCTCTTCTGGCTGAAGTATAGGGACTGACATATTCCAGTCACTGTGAGGAAACACAAATATAAGGATGTGATTGCTTATCTTTGGAACCAGTTTCTGTAATTTCTAATATCAACTTTGTCACTTCATTGGCTATGTAAATTTGAGAAAGTTATCTCAGCTCTTCCTTTCTCAGTTTCCTCATCTATATGATGTGTCAAGAATCAGGGGAGGTGGTAATAACAGCTATTTCTAAGATTGTTTTTGAGGGGCTTCCTGGTGGCCCAGTGGCGAAGTCGGTGCTTCCCAATGCAGGCGGCCCAGGGTCCATCCTTGAGCAGGGAACTAGATCCCACATGCTGCAGCTAAGAGTTCACATGCTTCAATTAAAGATCCTGCATGCCACAACGAAGATCAAAGATCCTGTATGCTGCAACTAAGACCTGGCACAGCCAAAAAAAAATTAATTTTTAAAAAAAGATTGTTCAGAAGATTAAAAGAGGTGATCGACAGAATCAAATAGAATAGCATCTCTAGCATAAAGTAAAGCACTCATAATGTTGTGTGTTATTGGCCTTATTCTAAGAAAATTGGAAGCCATACAAGAATTTTAGACTAGAGGGAAGTGAGGGAAGCTTGTAGTTTAAATAAAAAAGTGCTGTCTGGAAAAATGTAAGTTAATGGTGCAATGTGTGGACAGTGCAAGAGTATGAGTAGGGTAGAGGTCAGTGAATAGCAGGAAGGTGACTTCTACCACACATACGGCCCATGTCATTTCATGGAAGGGAGACCCGGAACTGAGATCTTAAAGAGTAAAGTGAGAGAGACCAACAAATTTCATGAGACTAAAGAATATAAAAATCCACCATTTCTAACTTTTCCAAATCCAAAATGAGAAAGTTAAAGGGCATTAAGCAGATTTCAGTGTGTGAATTTGTTTTCCATTAAATATAAACAGGAACTTCCTGTAGACTGAGGGAGACATTGCAAAGATGGAGGAGGCATGGAGGGAAGAACCGTGGGGGGAGGCAGACAGGGAGTCCTAAGGAATCTACACCAGCACTGACCAGTAAAACTTTCTGTAACTATGTAAATGTTCTGCATCTGTACTCTCCAATATGGTAGCCACTAGCTACATGTGACTTTAAGCATTTGAGAAACTAAATTTTAAATTAAATTTAATAAGTTAAAAATTTGAAAGTCATAGGTGACTACCATATTGGGCAGTGCATGTCTATAGAATGTGGATGAATGGATGGAAAAAGGGTATCTTCACAATTAGAAACCAGGGTATTTCGATGATTTCTAGTTTTACAACTTAGGCTGTTTTCAGTGTTCCAACAAATTATGCTAAGAGACTTAACATTTATATTTCCTGTAAAAATAGAGGCAAACTACAGGCATCTTCTTAACCAGCATGTAGGCTAGAACTCAAGAGAAAAAAGTTTTTTTGTAAATCCCCTTACTAGATTTACAAGCACTGACTATTGCTCATTTGTTTTGGAGTCTCCATTACTTGTAGAGCAGGCCCAACTAAAAGCAGGGGGTGGCAAACTATTGTTTTTAACGAGACTGTTTTTAATTGGGTTATCTTAAGTTGTGAAAGAACACACAAATGTGGTCAAAGTTACTGACTTTTCAGATGTACCATATTTCAGTTATTATATAGTATCATCTTCCCACTGTTGAAGAATCTCAAACAGAAGATAAAACAAGCCAAACTGTTTTTAGGGGTGAATGCACAACCTGGATTTCTGCAAGCAGTGCTATAATCAGTCACCCCAAACTTTATGAAGTAGACATATATTTCTGCAATGTTTTTAAATAATCAATAAGGTAGTAAAGCTTTTCCAAACAGTGCTTACACTTAAGATGTGTTTTTAAGTCTCCATCAAGGTGTCTTATGATAGCTGATTCTCTACTTCAAGCTTGAAAAACAGCATGTTCTTTTGTCTTCTCTCTGTCTTCTTTCTGAAACATTCTGTACTGTGCACCTTTAGAGGAAAAATAAAAAGCCTCAATTTTATTTAAGCCACTGTTATTCTTGGCACCAAATCCTAATGTATGCAGAAAAAGATGATGTCCTATTCCCAACTGATTTGAGTTGAATGTCAGTTTGAAACTATAATATGTGGTGTCAGGATCCAGGCCATTTCTCCTCTATAACTGATGGGATTTTCTTTTTTTCACCACTAATCATTGCTAACTTTTATTGAATGCTTACTATATGTCATGCACTATTCTGAGTCCTTGCACAATAATTTCATAAAAACCTTAGATGCAACCCTATGGAACAGTTATTACAATTGCTCCCAATTCACAATACAAAGTCTTCATCACAGAGAAATTAAATATTTTTCCCAAGGTCAAAAGGGCTACTAAATGTTGAGACTGGTATGAACCATGTGGACTCATGAGGCAATATCCATTTTATTATTTATTAATGGTTAAGATATGACCAGCATAGTATCACTTACATGGGGTGGTGGATTCAGCTAAAATACAGAGAGGCCTTCAGCCTGACTCTACAAAGACCAAGTCTGCACAGCATCTCAGAATTCATTTTTAATATATTTTAAGCTTTGATTTATATTTGTACAGTCATAAACTTCAATTTTTCTTTTCTGGAAACTGCTCTTTGAATGTCTACTGACTGCTTACTTGATTCTGTTGGCATTATTACTGTCAGCATCATAGCTGATATGAAGTAAGCACTTTCTGTGTAACAGATCCTAATGCAGAAATGTACAGTAATTATCTCCTTTAAAATTACTAAGGCCTAACTTGATGTGTATAATCATTATCTCGATTTTACAGATGAAGAAACGGAAGCTCTGGGCGGCAAGTACCTTTCTCAAGTCATCACAGATGCCAATGAACAGCCAGCGAATTAACCTAGGTCTGTCCAAGGTCTAATTAACCTTATTCTATTAACACTAGTTTTGCTGAAGAACTGTACACTTATAGCCCTGGTTGTAATTTTGGCTGTGGCCAAAGCTGATGATTCTACCCAACTGGTTTTCAACCTACACATGTGCAATTAGGAAATTTAAATTAGGAAATGTAAGTCATAATAAATATGCCAGTTACTAAGAACATATAACCTGCTCTCCCCAACTCAAAATGCATTTACTGTCTTTTCCTCTAGGCAGGAAAGAGAGCTGAATTTAAGGCCCCCAGTGACAGGCGATTCGCAGAGCAGCACTGATTCCTGGCTTTACTTGTGCTCCTCACATGAAGTGTTGCAGTTAAAGTGGTGTGTGAGAGAAGGAGCGACGGAATATGGACTGGCACTGAATAAAAAAAAAAAAGAGAGAGAGAGAGAGAAATAGTCTTTGCCAGCGAGGGAAACTGCCAAGGTTAAATGGGAATTTAAACTCCCCTTTACCTCCCTGTGATCAAATGCACAACTTCTAACATTCTCCTTTACATCTTAAATCTTGGAAGCTTGGTATCATTAAGTGACTAAGTGCAATAGTCCTTCAAGAGAAATTATACCCTATCTAAGAAATAGTGACAAATACTAGATATAGTACTCTCAGCTTAGCCAAACTGCTGCCTTGGAAAGCAATAACATTGCCTGTTTTGATTCACACCGTGTTTCTCTGCGTCACACACTAGTAGACTATTTATCTTATTCAATGGCACCTCAATATAAGACTGAGAGCTATAAAGAATTTATTCTAGACTCCCTTCCCAAATTCTTTTCTGGTAAAAATGTTAGAGCTTTGTTTTATTTAACTTCAGGACTCCCCTGTCTTCTTGCTCATTTTTCTTGTCTGATGACTATTTTACGTCCTCCACACTTTAAGGAAGGGAAAAATTTCCAAGATAACAACCATTGGGTAGAAAGACTTCTATACTAATTTCCAGAATGGAAATGTCTTAATACTCATCTTTTAGATTCCTGTAAAAATTTAATTTACCCATAGCAAGTACACATTCCCTTCTGGTAGAAATTGCGTGCCTAACCATAGCCATTTTCCTTCACCTTTCTTCCTTCCTGGCAGTTACTGACTTCATCCCAGAGACTGAAATGTGGCATCCTTTATTTATTAATCTTTTCTGCAGGTGAGAGTCATTGGGCATCAGAATTCTGGCCAGTGATACATACAGTCTGCTGAGCACTTGTGTGGAAGACTTCTTTCCCTGACAAAGATATAGCTCTAGGAAATACTTCACCTTCTTATTATATAGTAAATTTGTATATGCAAAGTCAGGTAGGCAAAAAAACCAAAATTTCACTTTTTACTATCTCATTGAAAGCAGTCTAAATACATATCTAAATGTCCTTCCCTTGAGCTTAGCAAAAATTTTAACCTGTGACTTCTGAGCATTTGCACTCACAAACATACATACACCTGTACCTTCAACAAACATGCAAAGACGACTCGGTTTTACCCAATATCCAAACAAGGGACAAGACTTAAGTGCTTCTACTCCAAGTTACTACCATTAACGTAGCTGCTGTTCTAGACTTGAAGTCAGAAACTGTGATTTAAAACACAGGACTATGCTTAGCTTGGTCCTTAGGGCCTGATAACCTCCAAACTATTTGCATGAAAGTCTTGCTATTTTCCATGGAGCACTTCCATGAGCCAAGACATGCATCTCTACTTCTACCGCAGCTGCCAGAGGAAGGGCAATATTTGTCCCCTCCTTATCCCATTCCTTCCCTCTGCCTTAAAGGTTTGACCCTATTTTGCACCTCCTCCCTCTCTCCCCAACCAAAATATATCTGTCAAAAGCTGTTAGTTTAGATTTCTATAAAGGAGAAAAGAGAGATTGTTTATGCCACCCTCTTCCATTTTTAAGGATGCTTGTGATTATACTGGACCCGCCTGAATAATCTAAGATCATCTCATTTTAAGGTCAGCTGATCAGCAGTCTCAATTCATCTGCAACCGTATTCCCCCTCTTTGCTGTATAACCTAACATGTTCACAGGTTTTGGGGAGTAGAGTGCTGACATTCTTTGGGACCATCATTCTGCCTAATACAACTTTTTATGACAAAAGAATGGCAATAAGAACAGTAATAATAATTTTATCAAACTTAAAAAATAAATTGTTAACAATAAATAATAATAAAAACAATGATAAAAGGCAATCTTTCAGTCATTTCACTGAGAACTGCCTAACTTTGTTTTGCAAGTAGCTGGGCTTAACTGAGAAATAAAGAATGCACTTTATACCTTCTTTTCTCTATGGAATAAGATAAGAATTATTCAAATGTCAATATAAAACAGATATCACTGAAAGGAGTCAAAGGTCATGGACCCTCCAAGTACCAAGTAATTACCTGTGGGATCAGATATACAGCTGTAATTTTTTTCTCCTGTGCATTTCTGTTTCAGCACTTGGTTTGTTGCTATCCTGAGGCTTAGTTCACCATCCCCAATTTTATCTATCATTATGCTAACACTAAAGAGAATATTGATGAGGGCACTGGAAGACTAGAGTTTCAATCCCAGCTCTGCCACAGGCTAACTGCAATGCCCTGGTCAATTTACCTTCCGTCTTTGAGGTTGTCGCTCTGTGTGTAAAAAGCAATAAATCAGACTAGGTCAATGACTTATCCACTAAGAACCACAGCAACTTATACGGTGCATGGCCCATGTATAAGATATATTTCAATCTTCAATAAAGCTATGAGTATCTCCCTCTTAAAGAAATTGAGGCTCAGAGAAGGTACACAGCATTTCCTAAACAAACCCAGCTTGCACATAATAAAATAACCTAATTTATTGTCTCATATTATATAAAATGCTCTCTCATATAGTATAAAAGGTATAAAAGTCTCCATTAATGATCATAGTGTCATTCTACCATTCAAATGGAAATAGGTGTGAATGTTTATAAATACACTTCACACAATGCACAATTCATATCTGAGCAATAAAGTTATTCTATTACCACAAATTCCAAATGATGTATTTAAAAGTGAGGGTAGCAGAAGGCTCAATTTCCCAAGCTGCCGAGTCCTTGCTGCAGGCAGATTCTAGCTCTGATTAAATTAATGCCTGCACAAATATAGGAACATAGCCAGTGTGAGAATCAATGTCAGTTAAAGCTTTCAGCTCTTTGGGTGTAACTTTTATTATTCAACACAAAATACAGTCAAATCTTTTCATCACTGCAGAAACTTAATAGGAGCACTAGAGTCAAATGCATCCATGTTACAGAATAAAGTGTTCAGTAAATGTAACTACAAAAAAAAAAATCTGAAGAAACCATATCTGAACATCTATGTCACGAGTTGCTTGTTAAAATTAAATTACTAGAGGCACAAGTGGGTATTATTAGCTCTTGGAGGATTTCTGTTCTAGACACATTCTACCATTCCTACTATTACTATACCTGAGTTAGAGCCCATTCATCTGTTATTTAAATAATCATCAAAACTAATAATTACAGAGCCTTCCAGGTACCAGACACTATATTAAGTACTTATATAGATTATCTCTCTCTTATTTTTTAACAACCCTATATTATTAACTAAATCGTATAATCACAGGGCCAGAGGCTTAGAGTGAAAGTCACTCAGTTGTGTCCGACTTTTGCGACCCCATGGACTGTAGCCCGCTGGACTCCTCTGTCCATGGAATTTTCCAGGCCAGAATACTGGAGGGAGTATCCCTTCTCCAGGGGATCTTCCCAACCCAGGAATTGAACCCAGGTCTCCCGCACTGCAGGCAGATTCCTTACCCTCTGAGACACCAGGGAAGCCACCAGGAAGGCTTAGCGGAGATAAGTAATTTGCCTCAGGTTCCACAGCTAACATGATGGGTAAGGAAGTTCTCACCTTTAAAACCTCAGAATATAAGCTTCAGTTTGGCAAACAATTTTCCCACTGAATAGAAATACACTATTTTCTTCTTTTGTCTTTCTTCACTGCTGAGAGTGTTGAGAAAATGTCTCCATTCTTTACTTTTTTCTCCTCATTTAATCTTTTACTGACAGACACAGAATCTTCCTATATAAGGTAATCAATAAATGATTTTAAAATTAATAAATCATTCTAAATGGAAAAGGAAATTCACTCTGGATGAAGTCAAATCCTGAATCTGTCGCTTCCTGTTAGTTTGTACAAGTAGCATAGCTTCTCAGAGCCTCAATTTTTACTTGATAACATTGGACTTAAGATATTTGTGAATTTAATATTACAATGCATATAATAATGATAAGTCCTAAACATAATAAATGTGAAATAAATACTAGTTCACTATTGTTTTCACTTGCATATTTAGTAAAAATCCCTTCATTTGCACATCCATTCATCTTTACATGTGTCAGGTGTATATTGAAAACTAATTTATGCCAAGCACCAGGCATATTCTAGTAAGGAAAACAGAAAAAGTCACTGACCTGAAGAAAACTTTGTTTTCATTAACAGATTAATATTACCTACAGCGGAACTTCCCTGGTGCTCTGATGCTTAAGAATCCATCTGCCAAAGTAGGGAACATGGGTTTGATCCCTGATCCAGGAAGATCCCACATGTCCCGGAGCAACTAATCCTGAGCCCACCACCACTGCTGAGCCTGCGCTGTGGAGCCCCCCAGAGGCATTACTGAGCCTGCGCTGTGGAGCCCCCGAGAGGCATTACTGAGCCTGCGCTGTGGAGCCTGCCAGAGGCATTACTGAGCCTGCGCTGTGGAGCCCCCCAGAGGCAATTACTGAGCCTGCGCTGTGGAGCCCGCCAGGGGCATTACTGAGCCTGCGCTGTGGAGCCCCCCAGAGGCATTACTGAGCCTGCGCGGTAGAGCTCCCTGAGCTGCAACTACGGAATCCCTCCAGCCCTAGAGCCTGTGCTGTACAAGAGAATCCACTGCAATCAGAAGCCCGAGAACCGCAACTAGAGAAGTTCCTGCTTGCTTGCCTAGAGTAAGCCTGTGTGCAGCAATGAAGACCCCAGCCTGGGCAAAAATAAATAAATAAAACTTGGATCTTCCCAACCCAGGGACTGAACCTGCATCTTTTGTGTCTCCTGCCTTGGTAGGGGAGTTCTTCACCACTAGCACAACCTGGGAAGCCCCATAATATATATATAACCTAATAAACTAGACAGACTCAAAGGCAAGGGTTAAGTAAATTATCTCCCATATTATAAATAGAATCAAAGACATTGAAAAAAACTAATAAAACAGAATTTTGAATTAATAAGGTTTAGGGCTCCCTGATCTTTTATGAACCTAACCACTCATATTTTATTTCTATAATACCAACTAAATTTTTGCATGAGCCAGTGTAATTCCAAAGGCCCTCATATTGTTTATGGTTCTTTGCATTGACCCAACCTGTTGCAGTTTAATCTTTGCACATATCTCTATGACACTCACCTTCTTCTGAAAAATAAATGAAACAGTTTCAGGTTTCATCAATGTGCTTTGTACTAAAAATAGAAGATAGCCATTTTTTGCTTATTATCATCCAAATATTGTTCTCTTTTTCTCTGCTTTAAAGCCAGTGTCATAGATATCTGTTTGGTTTTTTTTCCAAATCAATCATGTTTATGTATGTCTATCATAATCACTCTGGCTTTAATTTTATTTATTGGCAACCAGATTCCACTTATTGATTATAGATTGTCCCCTCCCTGTTTTTAAAAGCATGCATTTTTATGCAGTGGATTTCCTAACCTACAGTTTATTTCCATCTGTTTTTTTTTCTTTTTTTTTTTTTAGCTGATGATTTCAAATTTCCTTCATGCCCAGTCTATTAAAAAATCCAGCACAATATTTTGTGCTGTCATTTGAAAATGTGCAAACCGGTCCAGCTATGAACACAGCCACATGCACTTTCTTTCAAGTTTAGGATAGCAAGGGGACAATATTCATTGCTGATTCTAAAGGGGAGACAATAAAATATACTGAACATTAAAAAGAAAAAATAACAAGGACTCAAAAGATCTAGATGCACTCTAAGTATGTCGTATCACAACTTAAACCCTTCACTGAATCCCTGCATGGACCACCATTTAAAGTCCAGCCTCTCCAGTAATGCTTATAAGGTTATCATGATATTTATTTCAGGCCACCTATTTCCAGCTTTCAATCTTGACACTTACTCTAGCCATGCTGTAGGCTTCATGTTCTCTCATATTTGTTCCTTTTTATACCACTTACTGCTTTCTCTATCTAGAAATCTCCTGCTAGGATAACTTCTAGTCACTCTTATTTAGTTGAGATATAACTTCCCTCCTAGTGACCTATTACCATCATAGTGTGTCCCGGACTTTTGTAAGATAAGAAATAACTCAGGAAATGCTTGCTAGATGTTTAGATCTGCTAAATTAGCATTTTAAGTGTATCTGGGATTTGCTTTGAGTAAGCTAAGACATGATGACAGAAACTACTGTCATAAAAGAAGAAGGTTTTATACTCACAGATCCCTAGAAACAGAGGACAGGACATGCCACGCAAGGCTACATGGAACACGAGGGTGAGTCACGAGATAGAAGGAGTTCAGGGGAAATGTGAACAGGAGACTTTATGCTAGTTTCATGACAAGGAATGGAAAAGGTGGCTTCAGGTTTAGGGTTGGGTGTTTTGAATAGTTTTAGTGAGTACTGGGGTATAGGAGCTGTCTCTAGTTGTCTGGTACCTGGCCTAGGGCGATTAGGGCAAGAAAAGAGTGGCCCAGAGAGTAAGTACATGAACCGTGAACTTCCAGATGTTCAAGCTGAATTTAGAAAAGGCAGAGGAACCAGAGATCAAATTGCCAACATACACTGGATCGGAAAAGCAAGAGAGTTCCAGAAAAAACATCTACTTCTGATTTATTGAATACACCAAAGCCTTTGACTGTGTGGATCACAACAAACTGTGGAAAATTCTTGCAGAGACAGGAATACCAGACCACCTGACCTGCCTCCTGAGAAATCTGTATGCAGGTCAGGAAGGAACAGTTAGAACCGGACATGGAACAACAGACTGATTCCAAATCGGGAAAAGAATACATCAAGGCTGTATATTGTCACCCTGTTTATTTAATTTCTATGCAGAGTACATAATACGAAATGCCAGGCTGGATGAAGCACCAGCCAGAATCAGATTGCCAGGAGAAATATCAATAACCTCAGATACACAGATGACACCACCCTTATGGCAGAAAGTGAAGAACTGAAGAGCCTCTTCCTGAAAGTGAAAGAGGAGAGTGAAAAAGCTGGTTAAAACTAAGATCATGGCATCCGGTCCCATCACTTCATGGCAAATAGATGGGGAAACAATGGAAACAGTGACAGACTTTATTTTGGGGGGCTCCAAAATCACTGCAGATGGTGACTGCAGCCATGATATTAAAACACTCTTGCTCACTGAAAGAAAAGTTATGACCAACCTAGACAGCATATTAAAAAGCAGAGACATTACTTTGCCAGTGAAGGTCCATCTCCTCAAGGCTGTGGTTTTTCCAGTAGTCAAGTATGGATGTGAGATTTGGACTATAAAGAAAGCTGAGCACCGAAGAATTGATGCTTTTGAACTATGGTGTTGGAGCAGACTCTTGAGAGTCCCTTGGACTGCAAGGAGATCCAACCAGTCCATCCTAAAGGAGATCAGTCCTGAGTGTTCATTGGAAGGAGTGATGCTGAAGCTGAAACTCCAATACTTTGGCCACCTGATGCAAAGAACTGACTCATTGGAAAAGACCCTGATGCTGGGAAAGATTGAGGGCAGTAGGAGAAGGTGACGACAGAGGATGAGATGGTTGGATGGCATCACCAACTCAATGCACATGAGTTTGAGCAAACTCTGAGAGCTGGTGATGGAGAGGGAGGCCTAGCGTGCTGCAGTCCATGGGATCGCAAAGAGTCAGACATGACTGAGCGACTGAACTGACTGACTGAGAGAGTAAGAATCTCATTGCGGAGGTGGTCGGTAGTGTGGGCTCTGGATTAGTTCTTTTATATTTGAAAGATATCCAATCAGGTAAGTTGTTTATCATCTCTAGGAATTAGTTAAACTTGGGAAGTGTAGTGCCTCCACAATCATCAAGGCTCCAAGATATCAAAGCATCAGAAAATAAGGGGAAAAAAACCACAATGAGGTCCTTTAAAGAAAATCATTAATTTGTAAATCATGCAGGTGGAGTTCCAGTCCTAGGCGGGTAGTGGGGGTTTATCTGGGAATAATCTTCCTATAGATAACAATGATAAAATTTATATGCATTGAAGACAAGAGCAGAGAAAAGTTGGAAGGAATTTGACTCAATATAATATATATCACTGGGTAAGATCTGTGTTTAAAGAGACTGTCCCATTTAGGTTCTTCTGGTTTGCCAATGTTTGGGGCAGCTATAGCTCAAACTGAAATAGCAGTGACAATCTTATGGGATTGTTGCATCACGAAATGGAGTTAGAAGATTCCAGGGTCTCTGGAAATGGAAGAAAAACACATTTAAAGTAGAGTACCTAAATATGCATGTAAACCTCACACAAAACTGTATGACTCAGAACTCTTTGTGCACATGTCAGCTCCAGGGAGACTCAGAAAACTACAGTTAGATGATTGAAACTCTGACCAAAGGTCTCAGCTTCTATCAACAGTAGGGGAAACACACTTTGAAGTTTGAATCACACCCAGTTAAAGGGTGTGATTAAAAAACAAAAACAAAAGACTTTCTACTGAAACTCTGCAATGGGCATGACTTAGAAATGAAAACTAGATCTTTGGACTAAGTAATATACCTATAGCAAAGGGAGAAGTTGACACAGACATTCTGTAATAATGTATAGGTCAAGCCTCCTCAAAAACAAAGGAAATCAACAGATAAGTGCCTGACTGATTGATGTTGTTCCATTCATCAACAGTGCATTTCTTTTACTGCACTGTAGTAGTGGGATTCTGGGGTAAGAAAGCAACACCATTTGTCTTCACATGAGTTATGCAAAGGTAAAGGTTTTTACTTTTGATAATATCCATTTTACTTTTTTTTTCTTTTGTGGATTGTGCTGGTGATATTAAATCTAAGAACTCTGGCCATCCCTAGGTCATGAAGACTTTCTCTTTTATCTTTCCTTGCGGACCATCCATGGAAGTGATTGTTAATTTGTCAAAAATCACTTAGACATGTTTTTATGGTTCCATTTCTAGGTTTTCTATTCCACTTATTTATTTGCCTATTCCTCTGCCAATACCATAGTGTCCAAATTATTATAGTTATATAGTAGGCATAGTATTGTAGAGTGATTCCTCCTACTTTATCCTTGTTTATCAATAACTAGCTATTCTGCTGCTGCTGCTGCTAAGTCGCTTCAGTCGTGTCCGACTCTGTGCGACCCCATAGACGGCAGCCCACCAGGCTCCCCCATCCCTGGGATTCTCCAGGCAAGAACACTGGAGTGGGTTGCCATTTCCTTCTCCAATGCATGAAAGTGAAAAGTCAAAGTGAAGTCGCTCAGTCGTGTCCGACTCTTAGCGACCCTATGGACTGAAGCCTACCAGGTCCTGTGAATTTCCATAAAAATGTTAGAAAAATCTAGTCCATATTTATTTTAAAAAGCCTACTGGGATTTTGATTGGAATTGATATACTTGGGGCTAGCATACTTTGTTAAAAGAGACCAGAGTGGATATCCTTGACTCATTCTTGATTTTGGAGGAAATGTGTTTAGTCTTTCATGCCAAGAATCTTTTTTTTTTTTTTTGTAGGTGCTCTTTATGAAGTTGAGGAAGTTCCCCTCTATTTCTAACTTCTAATTGCAGAAAGTTTTCTTTTTTAATCATAAATGAGTATAAGGTTTTGTAAAAGCTTTTTCTGTGTTAATATGATTTTTTTTTCTCTAGGCTGTTGATATGGTGAATTACATTGACTGATTTTAGAATGCTGAACCAGCTATGCATATATGAAATAAATTATACTTGGTCATAGTATATAACAATTTTTATATACTTTTTTATATACTGTTTGCTACTAATTTTCTGATAATTTTTGTATTTATGAAAAATATTGGTCTTTATTTGCTTATAGTTATCTTCTTTTTTTTTTTTTTACACTATCTTAGGTTTTAGTATCAAGGTAATACTGACTTCATAAAATGATGTTAAAACTATTCTCATCTCTTCTACTTTCTGGAACATATTGTCAAAATTGGTGTTGGTTCTTACTTAAATATTTGGTAGAATTCTCCAGTGAAATGATCTGGATCTCAAAGCATCTTATTCAGAAAATTTCGATTTAGAATTTACTTCTGTAATTGTATTAGCTTGACTCATATCTATTTCAGCTTGGTTGAGTTATAGTAGCTAGTAACTTTGAAGGAATAATTCACTTCTACAAGGTTGCAAGTGTAGTTATTTGTAGTATTCCCTTATTACCACTTAATCGTTGTATGATCTATAGTGATATCTCCTATTTTATTCTTTTTTCTTATTTTCTTGTTATTTTTCTTTTTATACTAATATAGCCACTGTTGCTATTTCTATTTATGTCTGCATGATATATATATATTTCCATTATTTTATTTTCAGCCTATGTCATTCAATTTGATATGAGTTTCTTTTAAATAGCAGATATGAGTCACTTTTTCAACCACTGTGAATTTCTGCTTTTTATTTGATATATTTATACCATTTACATTGAAGTTATTGATATGTTACTCTTCGATTGGCCACTTTATTTCTTTTTCTGTTTATTTCCACTGTTTCTTGTTTCTCATTTCTCTTTTCTTGCCTTCTTATGTATTATTAACATATTAGTGACCAGAGACGTATTAACACAGGCTTTTGTTACCTGAACATTATTGACCAGAAACATTTCAATATTCACTCATATAACAAATTGCTGGTCACAGGCATTAGTTTCAGCAAAAACACTCCCAGTCAATAATGAGTTAAATACTTTCTGATATTTCATTTTGAATTATTTTAGTGTTTTTGAGAGTAGCAGTTTGAACTTTTTTCTTTATAGTTGCCCTCGGTATTAAAGTATGTGTATGTGATTTACCACATTTTTTTTGGTATCAACATTTTGCCACTTCAAGTAAAGTATAGAAATCTTACTTCCTTCCATTTGGGTTCTTTTTACTACCATTATTTCAGAGTTGATAAGCTATTTCATCATGCTATGAACTAACAATCACATATCCTCATATTTTTTTTCACCACATGACCTGATTTCTTCTTTTACTTCCTTCTCTACGACACTAAATATTCAAAAAAGTCAGACTTTTCAGAATCAAATAAGAACCAAACTCTTAGATGGCAGGGCATTATAAAGAATGGGATCAATCTCTCATAACAAAATCAGTATGGGGGCAGCCTCATCAGCATATCTGGCATTTTAATACACTAAACAACAGAAAGAAACTCCCAGTGTATGCGAGTCTGTGAGCAAGTCTGAATTTTTAGTTAAGGTATAATAATGCATGGCTAGCCCTTCATTCCACCCCAGGATATGCAACATGTGCTGCTTTGGTAACTTGTCCAAATGTTCTCCTTGGAAGACCAAACACTCCTGTCTTTTTAGGGTTCTTTGTAAATGATCTCATCCTCATTCTAGCAAGTGCTGCATCCAGATGCCTCCCCGTTGCAGACAGATTTCTAGCGAAAGCATCTGGGCCAGCCATGATCAGGCAGGCAGTTGTGTCTGAGTCAGTTATGTGGTTAAATGGATAATAGACTGTCTGGACTGCCTAGGTCTTTGGAATGTCAATTTCCTCTGACGCAAATTTTCAAGTAATTTATTCTTTTGCTACTGTGGATAGCATTTCTGCTGCAATCCCCTCACATGACTCCAATTTATTTAAGGTGATGGGAGAAAGCGTCACATTCTGATTTACTTCTGCAGAAGAGGCTGAATTTAAAAGGTGTTTTGTTTGCCATTCACTTTTTAAAAATATCAATATCAATATCAATCAAATATGTGCTTCTCTATTCTCCGTTTTCTTACTTCCCTTTTTTGCATCGCAAACATTTGTTTTAATTACGGTCCTTACACATGTTTTTGTGGGCTAGCAAGGACTTCAGCTGCTAACTAAATTGTTCTAATATACCAGGAAACCACACCCCTATTTTGAAAGCATTAAGCAAATTGAAAAGGTATCTTTATTGGAAATCAAAACTCAAGCAGTTAATAGCCGTGCAGCCCCCAGTCAGAGGGGCATTTTGTTTCAGTGGTGGCCACAAATGTGGACAGAAATCACTCTGATTTATTGTGAGTGAGATAGAAATTTCTGATTACTATCCTGTCTCTGCATGAAACCAATCTCCTTAGAAAGACCATTTGAATCTGGGAAATAGAGGGCAAATGTAAATATGAGTGGAGGTTAAAACTGTCGCTATGAGTATGAAGTCATAAATTATGCAGCCTGAAAATTCATTATGTTGTTTTTGTCACCAATCTCCTGAGCTTTATTACCAAAAAATCTGGAAAAATAAAAGAAAATGAGATTTAAAACAGTGAAAATTCTTCTGCAGGAAAATTGGGTTTATTGTAGCATTTCCTGAGGAGATTGCCTCAATGTAAAATACACTGCTCGCATGATACTTTTTAGATGGTTATAGCTGAAAAATACTTTATTTTTATTTTTTTAGCTTATAACTTGTTTGACTTTCAAAGGGCTTTATTCTTCCTTCACTTATCAAAAACTATTATGATAGTTTAAAGGAAACAATCTATTATTGGAAGAACAGAGTATTATTTTCAAATATGTAAAGGTTTGAATTCCACTAGATTTTTTTTTTAAGCTATTCACCTGATATAGTTACTTCAGGTGTGTTTTAAATATCTAGTTTACATTTAAACACATTTAAATCAACACATATATGCACTGATGGCTTTATTCACTAATTCATGAAGATTCATTTGAATGCCTTTGCAGACAATTTCAGCTGGAACCATGTGACCCAGAGAAAGTTACTTTAGCCCTTAGGATTTCAGTTTTCTCAACTGAAAACTGGAAATTTTGATACCCACACTTCCCAAACTGCAGAGTTTTGTGAAGGCCGATTTTAACTATGAGTTTTAACTTGCTTTTTAACTTTGAAGGTACTATCAAAGAACAGTGATGATGAAAAGACGAGGATAAAAACTGTCGGGACAATGGACATTTATCAGATTTTATTTGCCTTCTATTTTCTAGATATGAATATCATTTTATACTCAGTTTATAGTTAGAATATTAGAAATTTCTATGCTTGAAGAATCCAAGGATCATTGTAAATGAAAGGTTTTTTTAGTAGTGCTATAATCCAGCTTTATCTTCCTTTAATATTGTGTAGAATCAGGAACATCCCCTACATAAAAAAATCCAACTGAGTTTTGTTAATGTCAAAACAAAGCAGAAGAAGTATTTCTAAGTCAGAGTTTGGAATTAGAGTATTCAGTTAAGTTTTTCTTGGGCGTCATCTAGACAATTTTTCTTTTTTTTTTCAGTAAAGGTGGAAAATACCCAATGAATGCCAGCTTCCTGGCTGAGAAGGTTAACATTTGTTCTGAATTTCTGAATAGGACTCTTAGGGCAAGCCAATTGGATATCTGCCTTGAGAGATTAAATGGAATAGTCCATTGGATCTTGTGTGAAACGTACTAACCATGAGCCAGACAAACTGCATATTCATACAAACCATCTAACTATCTTGTTTAATATCTAGCATTTCTTTTTGACTCCTTCCTAGAGTTTTCATCTTTCTCTTTACATTACCCATTAAAATTCTTATATGTCTTTTTCCCTTGAGTTCTAGTAACATATTAATCATAGTCACTTTATATTTTCTGTCTGATAACCACAAAATCTGTATCATATCAGAGTCTAGTTATGATACTTGTTTTATCTCTTAAGAATGTATTTTTTCTCACCTAGTAATATTACTTATAGGTTTTTGCTAAAAGCTAAATATACTATATTGGATAATAAGGATAGTAAGGCTTTGGTGGGAATATTTATGTTAATATAGCTAGTAGCTGCTCTGTGTTTAGTGTTTGCTGTAGCTAAATGTGCCTGAGTTTTCAAAGTCCTCTAGTGTATTATCTCCTTTGCTGTCTTTGGATTTCCCTAAAACTCCTCCTCAGATATAGTCTGCATCTTGCAGATCTTTTAGCTATAACTTGTATTTTTGATCAACTTCCTAAGGCCATGGCCATGTGACACTTGCAAGGGTAGAAGTGAGGGATGCTCAAACATAAGGAAGACATAAATTTGTTCAAGCTAGGTCCTCAGATGAAGTGAAACCAGGTTGTAACCAAACAAACCTGGGGCCAGGATGTAGACAATAGACTGTGCACAGCCAGAGCTAGAGTGGGTCTGGCTTGATTTAAATTCTTCTCCAACCTAATGGAGGGAAAACTGCTAGTTTTTAGTCTCTGCATTTGCCTTTGAATCCTGATGTGACTTCTTTTCCCCAAGGTTCCTAGTTAAAGAATAAAATTTTAACTGGTTCAAAAAAAATAGTTCAATGAGAGGGAACTAGGTCAGCTCTGAGAGTTTAAAGCCTATACTTATATACCCCTCTGTAAACTGTGAACTGGGCTTCCTAGGAGGCTCAGTGGTAAAGAATCCACCTGCCAATGCAAGAGATGTGGGCTTGATCCCCAGGTTGGGCAGATCTCTTGGAAAAGGAAATGGCAACCCACCCTAGTATTCTTGTGTGGGAAATCCCATGGACAGAGGAGGCTGGTGGGCTACAGTCCATGGGGTTGCAAAAGAGTTGGACATGACTTAGTGACTAAACAACAAAACTTTAAAGTTACTCATTTTTAAAATTCAGTAAAGTTTTATAAAATGAAAAAAAGAGAGCAATAAGCAAGAGAAAACAGCCTATGGAATCACGGTCACCACCACCCCACCACACTGCTTCCAGTACATGGGTCCAGTTTTACGAATGAGGCTTGACTTGGGTAGACCCAGGAGAGCTCCATTGTACGGGAACTCCTTTCCTAGTCCTCTTTTTTCCTGTTTGAAAGGAACATTATCTGTCTACACCCGTCTGTAGACAGAGGGCTGCCTGAGGGTCTAAGTCAGGAAATATGGGAGGAAAAATATAGCTAATTCATGGTATGATGAGTCATTATTTGAGTTTTGATTCTCTTATCCTGCCCACCTGTTCTTATTTAGTTTTAAGAATCCTCCAATAAGCTATATTTGCTTTTAGGTCCAATTAGAGAAAAAAGAAGAGAGAATGTCCTTCTTCCAATTTAACTATATTCAGCCTCTTTTTAAAATGGCACTTGCGTTTGTCACTCAGGAGTACCCCTATTACTTCACTTGATTAGAAAGTAGAGAATCTCAGAATTGCTTTAGTAATGAATTTATGATTTCATTTTATCCATATTTTGCCAGTTGGAATTAACATTGGGGGAAAAAAAAAAAGACATGCACTTCCTCTCTCCCCCTCCACCACATATACAAACATAACTGAGGATAAATAAGATACCATATTTTTTTCCGTATTTCATGTCCTGTGGAATTGGTCTCTGAAGGATATATGGAGTCCTGTTATCTTTTGAACATTTTCAATACCCTCCTCCTAACTTCCTAGATAAAAATCATAATATTTTTCACATTATGAGGGCCTTTTCTAGTTCGTTACATCAGACTAAAGCAAATCTTAACTGTTGGTAGGAGAAGGAAATTTGGGATTTTCATCTTCATCAGAGTGGACATCTGTAATGTAAATATCTATTGCTATTGAGAGTACCAAAAACCTCTAAAAGAATTATGAAATAGACTAAATACACAGAAGTGACTGATGTTTGTTACATTAACAAAGGCATTCTCATCTACTGGAATTGGGATAAGCATGAAAAAAGAAAATTCAATCCAGGAATAGAAAGTAAACAATAACCACCACAACCATTAATTGTGTGCTTACTCTGATAGTGAAATAGGTTCTGCATGCATGCCATCTCCTTTGTCTTCTCCAAAATGAAGTTTTGAATAATTAAGTCCTGTATCCTTCAGATAGAGAATGAGTTTTAGAGAGATGAGTCAACTATATCGCCTGTGAATTACATCCTAAGTTTGTATGCTTTCTATTTTTCTATACTGCTTTTAGGAATCACATACACATGTTAATACATTAATTATCTGTCAATTTGCCAAAAATTATTGTGAAAAGAAATATTCCAACTATGTACTTGTTTGTTTAAATATTTCTGTTGTTGTTGAGGGTGCTATAAACTAGATTGAGAATGTCTTCTTAGGTCAGCCTCCAAAGGCAATAGAAATAGAAGCAAACAAATAAATGAACCTAATCAAGTCTATAAGCTTTTGCACAGCAAAGGAAATCATAAACAAAATGAAAAGATGACCTATGGACCAGGAGAAAATATTTGTAAATGATGTTCAGATAAGAGCTTAATTTCCAAAATATACAAACAGCTCATAGAACTCAGTAACAGCAATGACAACAAAAAACAAGCAACCTAATTGAAAAATGGGCAGAAGACCTAAATAGACATTTCTCCAAAGACATACAGATGGCCAATAGCCACATGAAAAGATGCTCATCATGGCTAATTATGAGAGAAATGCACATCAAAACTACAATAAGGTACCAACTCACATTATTTAAAATCACCATCATTAAAAAGTCTACAAATAACAAATGCTGGAAAGGGTGGGGGGAAAAAGAGAACCCTCCTACACTGTTGGTGAGAACATAAGTTGGTGCAGCCTATGTAAAACAATATGGAGTTTACTCAACAACCTGAAAATAGAGTAACTATATGATACAGCAATCCCACTCCTGGGCACGTATCCAGACAAAACTATAATTTGAAAAGACACATGCACCCCTATGTTCACTGCAGCACTATTTACAATAACCAAGACTGGAAATAACCTCAATGTCCATTGACAGATGAATGGATAAAGAAGATGAGGTACAAATATACCATGGAATATTACTTAGCCATTAAAAAGAATGAAATAATGTCATTTGCAGCAACATGGATAGACCAGAGATTATCATACTAAGTGGAGTAAGTTAGAGAAAGACAAATACCAGATGATATCACTTATATGTGGAATCTACAATACAACACAAATGAACATATCTAGGAAATAGAAACAGACTCATAGTCATAGAGAACAATTGTGGTTGCCAGGTGGGAGAGGCTGTTGGGGATGGAGGGATTGAGAATTGGGGATTTGCAGATGCAAACTATTATATATAGGATGGATAAACAACAAAGTCCTGCTATAGAGCACAGGTTATTGTATTCAATATCATGTGATAAACCAAAATAGAAAACAATATGAAAATGGATATATATATATATATATATATATATAATTGAATCATTTGCTACATAGCAGAAATTAACACGACAATGTAAGTCAATAAAATTTGCTTCAATAAAATTTAAAAAAATAAACTAGATTGAGAAAATTTTTTATTGTAATTCCATCCAGGCTTCTGAGAAACTACTTTTCTTCAAAAGATACTCTACCATAGGTGAGAATCATAACTGCCTAGAACACTGTTGAAATAACTGTGTTTGGGAGAGTGGGCACTAGCAGCTGTATTTTTGAAAAAATAAAAATAAAGCTTCCAGGTGATCTGCTGCCCATCAATATGTAAGCCTCTGGCTCAGATAAATTAATGATATCACTTGAAAGATGAAGCAATATGGTTTCTGAATCTACAGCTATTGTTATTACTATGTGATCTAGGAATATAATTGAGGTTATCTCTGACTTTAGATGGAAAAAAATGATTACATATTCAGTTTCTTTACACTTTAACTGAAAATTTGTATTTTCTTTAAATAGGAATTTGGACAGAAAATGTAATCAAGCCACAGTATAATCAAGTAGCACATGTGACTTTGTCACTAATAAGAACCGCAGATACCATGTCTGTATGTTTTCCTATTACATTACAGTCGTGTAGGTACATATAAATCACTAATGTCATTGTTGGGGAAGAAGAAATTTTCCTCTACCCTTCTAAGTTTTTCTGGCTAGTCTAGAAATTCAGTTGGCATATAGCAGATTAATAGGGAATAAAGTATAAAAGTTCATAACATTCACATGGGAGAGACACAGAATAACTAAATAACTCATCAAAACGGCTAAAAAATTTCACCTTAAATACCATCTTTGGTTAAAAACAAAAGATCTCCGAGTAGTGCTTTGGGCATTCAAACGAGAGGAAGGCAATTCATACGAAGATAAAAAACAAATTTTTGATTAAAAAAAAAAGTTTGCTGGATACCCAGCAGAGACAATGGAACTAAAGGAAGAATTTTAACAAACAGACTTTGTGGGGTTCCTCCCTGTCTGCCTGCTAGTTCATACAATAGCTCTTTAGGGTGATAGCTCCCTTCCTGGAGAAGGTCCTTGAGTTACATTCTTTAGGCAGTTAGGGAGAAGGTCAAAGTTTCTTCCTGAGTCTTTGTGGCCTTGATTATTTTCAACTTGAAATAATATGCATACCAAAGACACATTTTGGGGTGGCAAATTGTGTTCCCCTATATCATCACTATTTTGAAATTATAATTGCTATTAAACACAGATAGACCTGATCACTTAATATTTCAATTAAAGAAGAAGCCCACAAATAATTAGATTACAAATTTACATTTTTAAATATTTTGATCAGTATATTAGACATATTGCTTTCCTTTGTAATCCTATGCATTTTGCTTTATGTGTTTATAAAGACTTCTGAGAAAAGATTCTTAGACTTCAGGACACTCTTCATGGGGGTACAAGACACAAATTGTTTAAGATAGCCTATTGTGGAGGTAATTCTACTGAACAAATAATGGTCATTTTACAAAGTAGGACAGACAAGGCAGCCTGAGCTGTACTATTTCTTCATAGTAAATACTTCACATATTTACATGCCATTCCCCCTCACTCGCATCAAATCCCAAACAATACTCTCTGTAGCTGTATACACTGTACACACATTGAAGGAATATTCCACTGTATTTTATACTGGTTAATAGACTTTGGAAAAAGAATTAAAATCAAGGAAAAAAGTAAGAGATAAAAATAACTGAAGTGCTCCAGCCTGGTGCACAGAGGAATCGGGTGGAGAGGGAGGTGGAAGGGGGGATCGGGATTGGGAATACATGTAAATCCATGGCTGATTCATATCAATGTATGACAAAACCCACTGGAAAAAAAAAATAATAATAATAATAAAAAAAAAGAAAAAAAAAATAACTGCAGAGAAATATCAGCCAAGAATATTTAAAAGAGGATAAGATGGGAAAGAAAGAAAAATGATTGAAACCAAAAAAGAGGTAGATGTCTTCATTTTCCATTTCCTCCATTCAATAGCTTCAGATTTCCTATTTCTGAACATCTCACAATCACCTGAAAAACAATCACCTACCACCTCCTTTGCTCTGAGCTCATCTTGTATTACACTGAGATTTCTATCATGTTTCGTATGTTTAATAAGTTATATTTTTTAATAATTGAAATATTTGCAAAAATTCCCATTTAAAATCAACTCTCTTTCCCCATGCACAACTACTCTTTTGAATAAAAATGTCAACTAGGAATGGTCCATAAATATCTTGATATTTCTTTAGTATTTATGTATTCCATTTATGTAATAGTTCAGATCTAATTCCTTTTTATAGTTGTTTTCGTGTTTGAAATTCTAAATATTTTCATTTTTTAAACCCCTAAAGAATATAACATATTAATTTAAAATGATATTATTTCTAATTTCCATGCATAAACCAAATAATTTCCCACCTCCTGTGATAGATTCTGTTTATTCTACTCCCTTGTTTGAAAAAAAAAATTAACTGCAGTATCTAAAGCCCTAAAGGAAAATTTTTCAATGTGAAATTATAATGGAATGAAAGAGTCTTACTGCCAAAAGTAGCTTCATTTCAATTTATGAGAAATAATAAATCAATCATTAAAATGAAAACTATGCATGAATAAAATCAAGAGACAAGAACTGTGACAGCATTTTAAATAAACTTTTTACCAATCCTCAAAAGCCCAATACTTATTGTTTATGCAATTGGTGTTTTTATACAACCTTGTATTGAAACTCTCTAATTATGCTGTAGTTGAATTACAATTAATATGTAAATAGAAACATAAAACCAGGTTTATCCCATGTAGCAATCTGTACCGGCAAACATCCTTCACAGTCCTCTTGTTGGAAAATCTCCTGGGTTGCTTAGGCATTCTACTTTTCTCTTCTTTCAGTTTTAGCAATCTGGTTGGCAAAGCTAACTCAGTGCAGGATATGCTACTATTGTAGCCTGTTTACAAAACCTTTAACATCTGGAAAAATGTATTTCCTCTGTCGGTTTCCTACCCCTCTCACTCAACAACACTAAAAGGGATCATTGTTTCAGACAGAGTTGAATTTTGACCATATTCATTTTATAGGCAAGCTTTTTTGTTGCTGTTATTGTTTGTTTGCCTTTATTTCCAAAAATTATAATGATTAAATGAATTGTTTTTGGCAGGGTATAATAGCAAATTCCGGCCTAAAATTCTAAGGCTTAAAACACAACCTATAGATTTTATGTGAGTCACATGATAAATACAGAATTTGAGGCTATGCTTAAGTATTGTGTGCGTGCGTGTGTGTGTGTGTTTGTACACGCTCAGTCGTGTTTGACTCTTTGCAACCCTATGGACTGTAGCCCGCCAGGCTCCTCTGCCCAAGGGATTTTCGTGGCAAGCATACTGGAGTGGGTTGCCATGCCCTTCTCCAGGGGATCTTCCCCACCCCTGGAACAACCCACATCTCTTGTGTCTCCTGCCTTGGCAGGTGGATTCCTTACTGCTGCGCCACCTGGGAAGCCCATGCTTAAGTATTACAACCCTCTTAAACTCTATTGCTTCTGATGGTTCTCTATTTTTAGGAATATTTAAACCTAAAAAAATGGTCTTTGTTATCTCCTATGATGCTAATGTACCAGCTATTTGGAATTACTTGGAAATTTATTTTGAGTTTGGTGTAGCAAACATAATAAAATCAGTAATATTAGAAATCAGTAATAAAACTAATAGACTGATTAAATTATACCATTCTGTCCTTGGCTGCCTGGCAAATCCACATCCTTTCTGGTCATAAATCCTGATCCTCTGATCACAGGGATTGGCATATTTTCCTACACTGAACCAATTACAATGCCCTTTGTCCTGCCTATGATGTTTGGGTCAGGCTTTAGAAATATGACTTAAACATGGCAAGTTAGTAACTTCTAAAAAAATATTAGTTATAAAGAATCTTGGTCATCTTTTTCTCATTAAATAAAGGGAATGTGCATGTTTGAGATATATGGGATGAACTGAATGTATGAATTGTTGTTCAGTTACTCAGTTGTGTTTGACTCTTTTGTAACCCTATGGACTGCAGCCCGCCAGGCTCCTCTGTCCATGGAATTTCCCAGGCAAGAATACTGGGGTGGGTTGCCATTTCCTTCTCCAGGGGATTTTCCTGACCCAGGGATCGAACCCAGGTCTCCTACATTAGCAAGTGGATTCTTTACTCCCGAGCCACCAGGGAAGCTGGAATGTGTGGATGGCTTAAGGCAAGTTTGTCACCATCGTTAGTAGCTGTGTTAGTAGCTGTGTTAGTGGTGACAGATTCATTACAAGCATCTTTAAATATCAGACAAATTGATACACAAGTTTTCCATCCACATAATTCTTTTAGTTTTCTAAGAAACTAAAGAAAGAAAACTTGCATCAACTGGGGCCTAAATCTGAATTATAGTTTTATGTGATAGGCTAGCAAGAAAAATTGCAGCATTTGCAGGAGCTGGGAATGGCACTTGGAAATTAAGATTTCATGCAGACAGCTCAAAAGCTACTATTTAGTGGGGAATTCTCAGTTACTCTACCTAATATTGATGAATATCCATAAATATTGATATGTCTTTGTTTAGACCCATAGTTTTTGAAAATAGCCATTAAGCTTTTCTGATGTTCTCTAAGTACCTAATTCATGGTATAAACTATGGGGGAGGCATTAGGCATATCAGCCACATTAATCTAGTGAAATTCTGTTTTGATTCTTAAATCTGCATTTATCTGTCTGCTTTTTTTGCAATTACTTGTCAACTTCCTACTTTTTAGCGATATCAAAACATTTAAGGAAATTAATTATAAAGAAAAATTACTAATTTTTATATTTATTCATGTAGGGCGAATGTATGAGTACCAGGAAGAATTGGCTGACCCCATAATTAAGAAAAATAGACAGTTTTACTAAGCAATTATTCTTTGGATTCAAATTATCCTCTTGGGGTCATCATATTAAACAGTCAGCCCAGTCATTGCCAAATATTCACATGGACTTACAATTTCAGCTGCATATCTAAGAAAATTCAGAAAACTAAAAGTGTAAAGATATATTTTTTGTCATTATTTTTTTCTCTTGAAAAACTGTAGTGCAGTCAATATGGAGAGAGGTTTTTAATTTTTTTTTTTCTGTTAAGAAATAGCAGCAGATGAAAAATTTTAAATGTTTACGCCAAGAAAACAATTATGGTTTTACAGATATTTAATAAAATTCAAAGAACCAACACACTAAAAAATTCCATTTAAATATTTAAACACAAAATAAAAACTATTGCTAGATAGTCTAAAGCTTTTGGGAAAGTTCCTGCCATATTACTCATAAACATGGGGTTCAGTAAATAGTCTCTCTGTAATTGTTTATTTGACCAGTTAATAAATACTCCATCCTTTGCAACAACTGTATTTCAACTCTTGGGCGATTAACATGTCTTCTATGGAAATAGAATATGCAATATATTATCTTATGAGAATCTGTTCTACAACATATAGCACAATTCACATTCATACAATGTTAGAGATATAAACTCCTCATAGATCTCCCTGAATTATCTCTATACTTTTAAGTTGTTATTTTAACTGGTAAGTTATGTCTGACTCTTTTCTGATCCCATGGGCTGTAGCCCTGCAGGCTCCTCTGTCCATGGGATTTCACAGGCAAGAATACTGGAATGGGTTGCCATTTCCTTCTCCAGGGGATCTTCCCGACCCAGGGATTGAACCTGTGTCTCCTGCATTGATAGGCAGATTCAGTTACAACTGCACCACCCAGAAAGCCCCCCTTTTTTAAGGTCTTTGTATTTTATCTACAGAATCAGCAGGTTCTATTGCAATGTCTCTTTGACTGGTCTATGATATCTCTGGTTATAAGAGGAGACCAAAAAATGGCTTAAATAAGGAATGGAGGGAAGAGAAAATAGACTTTAAGAATAATCATTTGGTTATTTTTCTTTATAAATGATGGAATTACATGTTGTTCCATAGATGTACACAAATTTGTAGACTTCTATGTGTCTACATGGTAGAGATGATTTCAGTTCTGCATTTCTGATTCTGATAACAGATTGGACCATCTTTAAGTTAGGCACAAGAGTCCTGAGCCCCTGCGGATTTTAGGGCTTAAAATGGAACGGAATCAAATTCACTATGAGAAGAGCAAATTTATAACTGTTTATATGTGCAATGAACATCCCATCATCATTGTAGGACTTCAGCAAAAATGTAAATCATGGTCTATCACATGCCCTTCAGTCCTTACCATTCCCCAAAGCACAGAGAGTCAAGTAGATCAGCTCTGTTACTAGCCAGGACAATACTTAAGGAGCTTAATCTACATCTCAATGCTTTTCTTGATATGAAGGAAATTGCATGTTTGCCAAGCTTGAAGAGATCATATCAATCTTTCATCACTGTATTTCTAGGAACTGTAGGACACATGGAAGGTATTCAATGTATATATCTTAAAGAGGACGTAGTAAAATACTCTCAAATTAAAAAAGGAAAATTAACTGTTATGTATTCTGCTTCTTTCTTTGTTCATTTGTGAATTTTCCAGCATTCATTATTAGCGTCAATATATGAAGATTTTCAGTCACGTAGGAGTCACCAAGTTGGCGTTTTCCATGACAGTCTGCTTTACTTAGCATGTAACTGTGTCTAAGGAGGGCATATATTCTTCTTTTCAGTATTTATATAAGTCCAATGCAAACATCAAACCAACTCAATTTTATTTAGTATTCAGGGCTAAGTGAAGTGTTTCTCAAATTCCTTTTTAATGGTTTCATTTTTATTCAGTTATCTCTATGTGATTTAGTTATATGTCTTTTTAGAACAGTATTCCAAGGGTAATATTTTATAAGTCCAAGTATATCTAAAAGAAAAGCATCCATGAATTCTTAACTTAAAGATCTGTGACATATTTAACTATGAAAACATTTTAGGTGGCGTTGGAAAACCTAATGCAACTAAAGAATCTCTATTGACTTCAGCACAGTGTTACTTTAATGACTAATTACATAAATAGCGGTTGTTGTGTCACTGAACCATGAAATTGTAAATCTCTTTCCTTCCATTAGTCTCTTTGATCAGAATGGTTGAATAGCCTTATAAGTTTACAAATCATATCAACAACATTCAGAATTTATTGTATCTTGATGGAATCAATTCAATAAATAAAATATAATTCTAGTCAATGACGTTTTGTATCAGCATTTGAAACTCCTCAGTATGTTTAAGCAATTGATTTTCAACAGGATGTAATCTGGTATTGATAGTCTATACTGCTGCTGAATAGTTGTTAAGGGATTATTTATTTTGCTATGGAAGTATTTCAAAGCTCCTCCTAATTGCTTTAGTATCTTTCGTGACATATAATTACAATATGTAAAACAAGCCACCCCTTCTCTCTAGGCTTTCTTTATTAAAGAGGTTATCCAGTAATATAATTTATTCTACCATCATGGAGCTAACTTTTTATCCACATCTCCAGTCCTCCACTAAATATTTCTATTAGCTTCAAGTCTCTTCTAGATATTTCTAACTGGATGAGCCACCAGAACTTCAGAGTCATCATATCCAAAAAAAGAGTTTATTTTCCCACAAATCCTGTTCTCTCTCCTGATTTCCTGAGACTAATTATCCAAGTTTGAAATTTTGGTGCAGTCATTGATAATTTTCTTTTTTGCTTTCCTATTATTGTATCTGGTATGATGTATTAATACATTCCATTGCTTGCCAAATTCTTTTGATCTATCATTCATAGTCAAGGCATTTGCCATTCATTTTCTTTTGTCTGGCCATATGTCATAACCTGTGTTTTGGACCCTACCTCTTTTTTCATCTTTCAGCTAGGTCCAAGATGGCTTGAGAAAGCAAGGAAACCATGAAATGATTGCCTCTGTCACAAGAGATCTGGAACTGGGTTGATGTAAAACTATCACTTTGCAGAGTATCTTTTTCCTTTGAAGAAACCTCTACACTATCAAAAAGAAAGAAAAAATAAAACAGAGTAGCATGTCTACTCATGATCCTTTCACAAAACTATAGAAAATAGTAAGGATATAGGGTAATGCTGAAAGTCAGCTCTGAAATACATCTCTGGATATGTAAGATATATAATAAAATAAATTGCATCTTTTGTCAAGTCTCAAGAGCTTATATTACATAGGTATAATAAATATAAGTGAAAGTGAAAGTTGCTCAGTCATAGCTGACTCTTTGCAACCCCATGGACTATACAGTCCATGGAATTCTCCAGGCCAGAATACTGGAGTGGGTAGCCATTCCCTTCTCCAGGGGCTCTTCCCAACTCAGGGATCAAACCCAGGTCTCCTGCATTGCAGGCAGATTCTTTACCAGCTAAGCCACAAGGAAAGCCCAAATATAACTTAGGTTAAGGGTAATAGGTCTTATGCATTAAGATGCATAAATGTATCCTTACTAAAACAAACCAAAAAAGCAATATAATACTAAATAATCATAAATTCCTATTTAAAAGTGCTTCAATAGCTTCTCATAGAACTTGGCTTTCTAACTCTATTTCCCCTATTAATTCTTAAGTTCCTCAATTGTAAATTATCCTATCATATGGATATTTAAAAATCAAACATGTTGAATTCTACTGGCTACTAGAATTTAAAATAAAGGTCCATAGGTAAAGAAGGAATAATGCTTTTGAAAGATATCTGGCTGAAATATGTGCATCATTGGCCAATTCCATTCCAAATACAAAGTCATCTAGAAAATTCATCTAGTTAGCTGAATATAGGGGCTTTCCTTCTAGCTCAGTCAGTAAAGAAACTGCCTGTAAGGCAGGATACCCGGGTTGATTCCTGGGTTGGGAAGATACCCTGGAGAAGGAAATGGCAACACACTCCAGTATTCTTGCCTGGAGAATCCCATGGACAGAGGAGCCTCGCAGGCTACTGTCTATAGGGTCACAAGAGTCAAAAACGACTTAGTGACTAAACCACAACCAGCTGAATATAAAATCACCAAATCTACCCAAGTGAAAGATACAGAGTCACTTTTGGACATAAAAAGCAAGGGCACTCTCACTAGCTAAATCCCTTTGGTTTCACTTCAGATGTCTTAGAGATACATTCCTTATTTTCTTTATCTCTGTTATCCTAATTTAATCATTCTGATTTAATTTCAACTGATTAACTGCAGTAGACTCCTTTTTTAATATACTCTTTTAAAATTTAATTTTAAAAATTGAGGTAAAATTGACAATATATTAGCTTTAGGTATACAACATAATGATTAGATATTTGTACATATTGCAAAATGATCACCGCAGTAAGTTGTTAATATGCGTCACCATGCATCTTTTATTCTTGTGATGAGAACTATTAAGGTTTACTCTCTTAACATCTTTCAAATATGCAACATGGTATTGTTAACTGTAGTCCCCATGCTATACATTACATCCCTGTGACTACAATAGACTTCTAATGGGATGTTCTACCTCCACGCCAGGTCCTTCTCCCTTGTCCACCCACAAAGCCACAACTTATTGGATTCTTAGGGTCAGTGATCCAAAGTGAATCATTTGTCATGTAAATTTCAGACTGAAACATTTCTGATGTTTTAGTGGTTGTTCATACACTAGAATCTATTCTTCTTTGTTGGACATTTAGAGCACCCTTTGACTTCAATTCCTGTCTTGTAGACATTCAACTTTACATCCTTTCTGAGCATATGATGTATATGCATATATGCACACACATGCACATACACACTTGCTAAAACACAGAGAGCATTTTATGTTTTAATATTTGGCTATTATCAATTATTTTCAAACTTATCCCATAATATATCCCTAAAGGCATAAGCTAATGACAAAATCACCCAGAAAAGTATGGGATACAACTTTTCTTGGCCAATTACCTTGCATAGTTTACACTAATTTCTTTTAATTCACTTTAAAAAGCATAGGGTGTCTACTTTCTACTTCATAATATGCCTAATATTGTTTGAATTTAGAAAAGATATTTTTAATTGCTTATGAAATTAACAAAGTAATATAAAGTATATAAATATATATATATATGTGTGTGTGACAAAACAATACATTGCCTCTAGTATTTTATGTGTATGTTATTTCACTTTGAATATGTATCCCCTGTTAAGGAATAATAGCTTATAAGTTGTTATATTACCTAAGTCACTGGAAAAAAAAATGTTTCTAAAGAAAAAAATATATATATAATGAATTATGATAATACAGAAAACTGTTTGTTCAGTGATATTAAAATTTTATGGAAGGCAAATATTTCCTTTCAGTATCTTTAAGAAAAACACATTAGTATAATTTTAAAGCATTGATATATTTCTTCTCTCAATGCAACCCCATCACCTTTAAATGTGGGGTAAAAAGATTTATCTCATTTTAATCGCTGATTTAGCTGTTCTGTAGAGAATCCATTTGTTTGAGGGAGGATTAAGAAAGGTAGAAAACCAAATTTGCAACTAAAAACCTTTTGTTTTTTGTAACTCCTATGTAATTTGAAAGTCAACATTTTGAATATATCATTTTAATAATTAATAGACAGTTTTTTAGCACAGTGTTAGATTTACAGAATAACTGAATGGATAATAAAGAGAGTTCTGTATTATCTGCTCTATACCCACTCTCCATGCATACAGTTTTCCATCATATTAATGTCTTGAATTAGTGTGTATGTATATTAGTTGCTCAGTTGTGTCTGACTCTTTGCAACCCCATGGACTATAGCCCGCCAGGTTCCTCTGTCCATATAGCACACTTACTATAGCCAGAGAACCAATACTGATACATTCTTATTATTATAGCCCATGGTTTATATTAAGACTTCTTTTCTGTTTTATGTTTCTAGGAGTTTTAACAAATGCATAATGATGTGTCACTTCAGTCACTCAGTCGTGTCTGACTCTTTGCAACCCCACGGACTGCAGCACGCCAGGCTTCCCTGTCCATCACCAATTCCCGGAGCTTCGAGTCAGTGTTGCCATCCAACCCTCTCATGCTCTATCGGCCCCTTCTCCTTATGCCTTCAATCTTTCCCAGCATCAGGGTCTTTTCCAATGAGTCAGCGCTTCACATCAGGTGGCCAAAGTAGTGGAGTTTCAGCTCAAGCATCAGTCCTTCCAATGAATAATCAGGACTGATCTCCTTAAGGATGGACTGATTGGATCTCCTTGCAGTCCAAGGGACTCTCAAGAGTCTTCTCCAACACCACAGTTCAAAAGCATCAGTTCTTCGGTGCTCAGCTTTCTTTATGGTCCATCTCTCACATCCATACACGACTATTGGAAAAACCATAGCTTTGACCAGACGGACCTTTGCCAACAAAGTAATGTCTCTGCTTTTTAATATGCTGTCTAGGTTGGTCACGGTTTTTCTTCCAAGGAACAAGCGTCTTTTAATTTCATGGCTGCAATCCATCTGCAGTGATTTTGGAGCTCAAGAAAATAAAGTGTCACTGGTTCCATTGTTTCCCCATCTATTTGCCATGAAAGTGATGGGACTGGATGCCATAATGATACATATACACCATTTTTTTTTTTTTTAAAAGGAGAGCTTCTCTGGTAGCTCAGTGGTGGCGAATCTGCCTAGCAATACAGGAGATACTGGTTTGATCACTGATCTAGGAAGATCCCATATGTCTCAGAGCAAATAAGTCCATGAGCCACAACTCCTGAGCCTGTGCTCTAGAACACGGGAGCCCCAGCTCCTGAGCCCGCAGCCTGCACCTCCTGAAGCCTGGACGCCATAGAGCCTGTGCTCCGCAACAAGAGAAGCCACTCCAAGAAGTGCACGTGCTGCAACTAGAGAGTAGCCCCCCTCACCACCATGAGGGAAAAGCCCACACAGCGACGAAGATGGCACAGCCAAAAATAAAGAAATAAAATTATAAAAGAGGAGTAACTTCAGGTTCCCAGACCATTCATATTCCATACAGAGTAGTTTCACTCCCCTACAAATCCTCTGTGCTCCACTCACACGCCCCTTGCCCTCTCCTGAATCCCTAGTGACCCCTGATCTTTTTACTTTCTCTATATTTTGCCTTTTTCAGAAAGTCACATAGTTGTGATAATACCAAAAGTAACCTTTCAGACTGGCTTTTTCTTTTCACTGAGCAATATGCATTTAAGGTTTCTCCACAGCTTTTCACAGCTTGACAGCATATTTCATTCAAGAGCTGAATAATATGCCATTGTATGAACATATCACAGTTTATGTATTTATTCACCTTTTCAAGGGCATCTTCACTGCTTCCAGGCTTGAGCAATTATAAATAAAACTACTATAAACATTCATATGCAGGTTTTTTTTTTTTAAGGGATGTATGTTTTCAACTCCTCTGGGTAAATAGCGAGGAACATAGCTTCTGGGTTGGATTATATGGTAAGAGTATGTTTAGTTTTGTAAGAAACTGCCAAAGTGTCTCTAGGGTGGCTGTATAATTTTTGCATTCTAACCAGCAATGAATAGGAGTATATCTTTTTCTTTTAACCTGTCTCTGTCTTTATATTTAAAGTGGGCTATTTTGTAGACAGTATATAGGTAGTTACTGTTTTCTATCCACTTTGAGTCTCTGCCTTTTAATTGGTGTATTTAGACTACTCACTTTTAAAGTAATTATTTCTATCACTTTAGATAAATTACTATCTATTATGTTTTAAATATTCTCTATTTGTTTGTATTTGTTCTTTGTGTCTTTTAAAAAATCTCCCTCTTCCCATTTTTTGAAATCTATGGTTTTAAATAAGAAGTTTATATAATTTTATTTATTCTCTATTAGAACATGAATTTTACTTTAAACAATGCAAGTGGCTGTCCTAGTGTTTGTAACATACATCTACTAATGGTTTAAGTCTACTTTCATATATTACCATGTCACTTCACGGTAGTATATGTAACTTATAAAAGAGTGTTCCCAGGTTCTCACTCCCTAGAAACTCCTCCTTAAGAGCCCAAGCCTTGCAGTTCTTCTTGCAGTGTATTATTCAGGAGCCCTGTTCATATGGTGCTAAGTTTGGGGGGAAAGAAAAGGGTTCTAGTCTTACAATTAGGTCCCAGTCTTTTAGTTGTCCTGTGTTTATGTGATATAACCTTCAAAAGGGCTTCTCAGCTTTTTGTTATTGTTAGTTTCTCCTTCTTAAGTAAGACAGAAAGGTAATAGGAGGCTTTGCCAGGTGGCTCAAGTGGTAAAGAATCTGCCTGCCAAGGCAGGAGACATGAGATGTGGGTTTGTTCCCTGGGTTGGGAAGATCCCCTGGAGTAGCAAATGGCGATGCACTCCTGTATTCTTGCCTGGAAAATTCCATGGACAGGGGAGCCTTTGGGCTATAGTCTGGGGGGTTACAGAGTCAGACATGACTGAGCATCAACACACACAGGTGAGACATAAAGACTACAGGAGGCTGGAGTCGGGTGATTTTACTTCCTCACATCCTCAACACAGATAAGCCTCTGCTGAGGGGTTTTGTTTCTTCCTTGTTGGTTGGGCAAGCCTTTGTTTTAGCAAAAGCTCTGGGAATATTTCAAAAAGGTTGCTTTTCCCTGGAGCATAAGCTTACTTTTACCTTCATCATCACTCTGGCCACATTTGAAGGGACTTTTCTTCAATATTCACATGAGAACTTGGGAGAGTTTCTGGAGGTAAAATTCATGAAAGTATGGAGCCTTTCCTTAAGTTGCCCCCCTAGAGTGTTCCGTTTTCAAGTTTGTCTGCACTCAACCTCTAGCAATGCTGGTTCTGTGATCTGACAAGTTACTGCATTCAGTGGCCTCTGCCTCAGGCATGTTGCTGTGCAGTCTCTGTATTAGCTCGTCTCTTCTTTTAGGGTGGTGGTTTGTTGTATGATCTCAGTTCTTTGATGGTAATAAGAAAACTCATTGATTTTCAGTTTGTTCAGCTTTTTACTTGTGGAGATGGGAACAATGTCTTCCCTATTCTTTACATGTAAGAGCAGAAGCTGGAATTCCAGATCTATCTGTCCATCTACCTATCTATTTGTCTATCCTTTTATTCCACTTATGACTTACCTAGACTGTGCATGCATGCTTAATCATGTCCCACTTTTTGCAACCTCATGGACTGTAGCCTGCCAGACTCCTCTGTCCATGGGATTTCCCAGGCAAGAACACAAGAGTGGGTTGCCATTTCCTACTCCACGGGATCTTCCTGACCCAGGGATTGAACCTGCGTCTCCTGAATTGGCAGGCAGATTCTTTACCACTGCACCACCTGGAAGCCCTTATCTAGACTAGTTTATTCATTTGTTCAGTCATTACTGTGTAGATCTACTGTCAACAAATTAATCAAGTCAAAAAACAAACAAAATTTTCTAAGTTGTTTTCATGGGCCAATTCCACACCCCCTCCCCCCGCCCCCCGAAGAGGAGGCTACGAAAATGGAAGATAAATAAACATTTTAAATATAGTACATTTGCCTTCCTGGTAGACTAGCTTCTTGAGGGCAGGTACTGTGATAAATTCACAGAATATGTGTATTCCTGGTACCATGGAAGCAAATAACATGCACATAACTCAGTTCTAATTAAAGAGAAATATCTTCTTGGAATAAGAACATCTGATATGAGCTTGAGAATATATGGAATTATTCAAGTCAAAGTGGGACAGAATGAGTCATAGGCAAAATTACAATAAAGATGTAGGATAATGTAACCTGACTTTTAGGAGGATTCACCAATAATCACTATTCCCTAAATATATAAACAAGCATATTTACTATAGACACAGAAAGAAATTAAATTTTTGTCTAAGCATCCATTCAAATAAGAAAGGTATTTCTATTCTAAAATTTCTCAGTAATAATTAAAACCATGTATCTTATCACTAACAATTTAATTCATAATAGACTTCCCCAAAAGTGATCAGGTCCACATTAATTCATAAGTGAGTGTCAACAATCAGAGACTCATGACTTTACTTTCTGATTAATCAAATGCAGGATGCTTTTGAGAAAGAAGTTCAGCCAACAAATCAGTCATATAGTACATCTCTAAAAACAGCATCATCTTTTACTTCATAACTTCAGGTTTGCTCTCAGAGTATATTTGACAACTTTGGAGTTTTACAATGCAAATCCATAGCACTCTACAAGGTCCTTCCCGTGTAAATGTCTTCAGATGCATAATCAAGCACAGAGAATCAAAAATATGCCTGGTTTGTTACACAGAGCAGGGAAGAAGTGTTTGCTCAGAGAGATTCTGGGCACCATCTGGGAGACAAGTGCCTGGTTTTGCAACAGATTGCATAATTTTCCTGTAGAATCTGGAGAAAAGCCCTAACTACTTTAATAGAGAGTTGATTTTACATGCCTTTAATCTTCATTTCGGTTTGTCTTAAAGGCAATCCATATGGTTGAATGGCAGAAGTAGTCATTAGCTTAACAGAGTATTCAGGCTTCCATCTTTCTGTGGGAGACATGCAATATTTCACCTTATAGAGAGTTGGTTTTCATTGCACATGGCAATTAATCTTTTTACTAGCCAAGCATCTACTGCATATGTATGTCATTTGATTGATTAGATTAGAAATTTAATGTTACAGTTCATACATTAGTAATATTTCAATATAACACATACCAAGGACTCCACTATCAATAATATGAGTGGATCAAGAGCAGCACAAATTAGCACCTGGAGCAGGAAGGATGACCTTGACAGGTAAGAAATACTTCATCCACAACAGAAATCCTAGGGCAAAGTTCATCTTATTAGAAGCTTCTGTGTGGAACTTATGGCAGGGGAGCACGTGGATTCCTATCAGGTAAGTGAGTGCACATAAAAGCAGATGGCAAGACACAATTCTCAAACAGAACAGACCATCAGACTTCCCTTTTATGGACCTATCTCTACACATCTTTCTTAGCAGATTCTAGAAAGAAAAGCACTTTGGCATCATGTAGTAAAAGATACAATTAAAAATCAAAACAGATTAACAGAGTTGGATATGTAAATGGAAAGCATTGCTCATAATTGTATCCTGTTGATAGTTTCTGAAGAGCAAGAAAAGTAGAGCAGCTTTTTTTGTACTGAACTAAATTCTTTTTAAGCATGAGGCTAGCACACCTGCTGGAAAAAGTAGCCTATATATCTTTCTATCTTCATGAAGAGGGAGAGCTGAGGAAACATAATCCACTTATTTATCACCCATTAGATCAGATGCTAGCCTTGAAATCTCAGATGTGTTATCAAATATGACCCCCCCATAATACTTCAAGCTAAGAATATCAGGCTTTCATTGCAAATTGGGAAACTCTTAGGATAGAAGTATATAAGCACATCCCTAAACTCAAAATGTTAAGTGGAAGCTAAAAGATTTCAAAAATAGACATCCACAATCCAGACCTCTATTCCTTATGGTCCTACTCTCTATTCCACCTTGGTTCTCCTACAGGAGAAGCAGTATTCCAAAAAAGACAAATATCATCTTCCCCACAAACCCTGTTCCTTGTTGGCCCCGGTGATAAGAAAAATGTACAGGTGGGACAGCTTAATTAAAGAGCACAGAATGGTAACCATAAAATAGACTGACTAGATATAAAATAGAGAATTGCAGTCGCAGAATAAAAACAAGACCAAATTGAGGTCATTGTTGTAATAGAATTTTTTTATAATGCGCCATTTAAAAATAAAGTATCTTGTAGATTATAATAATGGCTCCAATTCCTAAACACTTCATGTGTTTATACCCTTTACTTTATAACTCTCTAACATCCTCCCTCTCTGACTCCATATTTGGGCCATTTGAATCTTAGCAAGAATTGCACAAGAGAAGGTTGGAAGAATTATTGGACTGTTCATGCTTTCCCTCTCTATCACTGTAAGAAGGAAATGCCCAGGCTATGCCAGGAGGAGGAAGGTAAGCGATACCCAGATGAGGTCAGAGGTGATTCACTTCAATCAATTCAATTGATAGCTTCCAGTGAAGGATGTCGGATTCGTGATCTCTGAAGAAGATTTAGCTTCAGGACCAGGGACCAGGCTTGATCACTCAAGAGCTTTTATGCAGCAGAGTTTTATTAAAGTGAAAAAGGGACAGAGAAAGCTTCTGACATAGACATCAGAAGGGCAACAGAGAGTGCCCCACCTCGCTAGTCTAAGCAAGAGAGTTATATACTTTTTTAATTAGTTATTACAATACATGAAAATAATATCTCAAGGTTGTAAAGATCTTACTAGACGCACTCCCATGATTTACATTGTAAGATAACAGGATTAGCCAACAGAAGGTTTTCAGGAAGGAGAAACTGTCCTTAAGCAGGATATATTGTTATATAATCCTTGGTGGTGGTTTACTGGCTAAGTCACGTCAGACTCTTGCAACCCCATGGACTGTATCCCACCAGGCTCCTCCGACCATGGGATTCTCCAGGCAAGAATACTGGAGTGGGTTGCCATTTCCTTCTCCAGGGGATCTTCCCAACCCAGGAATCGGACCCGGGTCTCCTGCATTGTCAGCAGATTCTTTACTGACAGAGTTATGAGGGAAGACCTATATAATCCTAGTACAGAGTTTAAACTGAGTTGTTTGTTGTGTAATCATCAGTTCCAGGCTTAAAGAAAAAAAACATTTTATGTGACTAAGACTAAGGAATGTAGAGAAAAAAACAAAAAGATGCTTGTCCTTTCCTCCTCCTTGAGAATTCCAGACCCTTGTCTCTGCTTCAAGAGCCCGACCCCTTTCTCCTCCTTGGGGACCTGGGACTTCTTATCAACCTGCCTAGGCATTAACTCTCTCACAGTCTTAGTCAGCTAACAGCTAACCAGCCCCCAGCCAGCCAAGCAACCAACCAGCAAACCAAGCAAACCAAACAGCTAAGCAGCAAATGCTTATTACACCACTGAGGTTTTCAGTTATTTATTATGTAACACCATGTGGCAATAGATATCTGATGTAAAAATAAAATGATAAAGGCCAACATGTATTAACATTAATTGTTATTATGGTAGTCTCCTTTGTTGATGACATTTCTGTTATCTTTTCTTGTTTATCTCCAAGAACTTCTGCTTTCCGAAGATGTGTGCTGTGGCATTTGGTATAGAGACAGTAATAGCTGTTACATCATCATTGTGAGTTGTGGCCTTTCATAAATTCAGCCTGAGCTTATTATTACTGGGGCCAAGATGATGGCTTAAGCTAATCAAGACCTAAAATGAGTGTGTGTAAAGTTGCTTGACTAGAAAAATATAGATAGTGCAAGAAGCAAAAAGGGATGCCTGCAAAGGAGATAATAAGCAGGTGTCAGAGCCTAGGAAGGAGGTGAATGGGTGAATAAAAGATGGTTGATTGAATGGATGAATATTCTAAAGCTTAAATAATAGTTATCTTGTAAGAACAATTTGAGTATGATCTGCTGGATATTGGTCACAATTACTGAAGGATACTGGGCTAAGCAAGTTTTTATTTTTATATTAAACAGATAGGCAGTGATACAGTAGGCAGTTAACTTAAAACATTTTATGTAAACTTTATGCTCTTTAGAGCAGACAGTATAACTTATACTCAGGAAAACTGATTCTCAAGGTAACTTACACTCACCATCTTCTTGAATGGTGATGTGCATTAATTTGGGTATTTAATGTAGAATCAGTCTGCTGAGGAAGCCTTTTGCAGTCTATTTAAACTTGTTTTAATTTGAATCCCAAGTCATTCTTTGTGTGTATAATATGGAACTACTTAATAGTCTGCAGCAATAAAGCAAAGATTTGGGGACAGATTGCGTTTCCCAAGTACATCTTGAATGCATATCATAGACTACCCAACGGTTACAAATATACTTCATGTGAGTATGTATGAGAAGGGGAATGATGGATGCAAATCAGTTAGCATCTATCATTCAAATTCTTGATCTAACAGAGACTAACTTTCAATATGCATTGAATTAAAATAGTAAAATTTGATTGTCAACAGTCAAACGTTATTAGTCAATTCTGTCCCTAATTATTAAATAATTTTCCAGGACTGTTAATAGTCAAACAAAGAAATCTATCAAAATATAATATCAGATTGACATCATTAAACGGATTTCTGCTCAGTAATAAATCACTATTCTAGTACTAACTGCATAGAATTAAGAGTAGCTAAATATGGAATTGATTTGAAAGCTGCATTCAGACCCTGATAACTATATCAGAAGGTGGGGTGGGGGTATACTGCCCACAATGTGAGAACCCATGGAAAAGTATTCTTCACATTCGAAATGCTGTCTTCTTATCATAAGAACACCCCTGCTCCAAGTTGTTTGGAATATAAAAGCCAAGAATTCCCTGGAGATTAAATTAAAAAGTGGCGACATGACCAGCTTACCAAAAGTCTCAAATACATGAAGTGAAACTGATGGAAATTGCTAGAGCAGCCCAGTTAGGACTCAAGATTTAGAGTCTGAGTCATGCACATGACAACGAAGCTGAGTACAACGGGGAGACTGGACCATCTCACAGGATGGTCCGTGGCAGAAGGAGTAATAAATCAAGCCCAATGCATCAGCTAAATGCAAAAAGATCTCCTATGTGTCTTTTATACAGAAAGCCTTTGGAACTTACAATGACTTCCGGTTGCTAGCAGTCTTGAAAATAAAAATAATGGAACAAAAATAATAAGTGTGTTGGCTTTTCATGATTGTACATTATATACAGTCTATGTCAGACTCTTCACGTTATTTTTCATGTATTCACTTATTTGTTTTTTACAACTAGTTTATGAATTGAAAAGTATTACTGTTCTGTTTTACAGGTGAAAAAATCCATAGCAGAGAGATTGAAGACTATAGCCAAGGTCAATTTACAGCTAGTAAATCAAGCAGCTAGGATTAAATTCCAGGCAATTAAGCATTAGAGTCCGTATTCTTAAAATAGAAGTTTATCCTTATGCCCCATAGCTCAGTGAGTTGCACTCTGCAATACTTAAACTTCCTGTGTCATCTGAGAGACCAAGACTGGCTTGCATTTAAAAAGTTCTTCATCTTCCACAATGCTTTTACATTTGTTATCACAATAACCCAGAAGTGAAGGGAGGGTACTAAGAACAACATAGGGACATAGCTTAAGTGAGTTTTCCAAGAAAAGACAGCTGGTTTATTTGTCTTTTTCTGTGTGTTTGTGTGTGCTGTTTTTGTTGTTGTTGTTGTTTTTTAATGATATATTTATGTCTCACCTTGCTCCAGATACGAGTAAAATTTTTACATAGGCAGAACTTGGTATTACAAGACCACTCTGCAGTTCAGAACTCATGTGAATGTCCAAAAAAAGGATTTTATTTATGCTCAGAGATTGGAAAGATTGTCCACCTCTGGCAAAGGAGTTCCATAACTGGTTGAAAGTAAGCCAGCACATTGTTCACTTAGTCTTTTTGTGAAATTTAGGCTCCATTTGTATAAATTGAAAGGGCGTACTAGAATGATCTTTGTGTTATGGGCATGCATGCATGCTCAGTCACTTCAGTCATGTCTAACTCTGTGACCCCATGGACTGTAGCCCGCCAAGCTCCTCTGTCCATGGGATTATCCAGGCAAGAATCCTGGAATGCCTTGCCATTTCCTTCTCTAGGGGATCTTCCTGACCCAAGGATCGAACTCACATCTGCATCTTGAACTGCAGCCAATTCTTCACTGCCGAGCCACTGGTCTAGGTGATAGTTAACTGCATTTGCGAATCTGCAAGTAGAAACTCAGTGCTAAATGCCCTGAGTAAGTACTCAGTACTTAATTTCAGTAAGTACTGGAAAGGCAAGAGAAGGGAAGATGTTCTTTCAATATAAAGTATTGCCATATATAAAGAGCCTAACAGAAGAAACCTGTGTCAGTATCACCAGTAATACAGTACCATATCAATTCTGGCTAATCTTCCTAATAGACATCACCTACAACACTCTTTTGCTTGATCATTGTCTTGAATATAGATTGCCTAAACCAATATCTAACATAAATGATGATATTGGTCTTTGACCTAGAAATGTAAGAAACAAAAATAAAATGTCATTTTCAGGAGACACTGGAAATATACCCTAAAAATAAAATCAATAACAAAAATGTGGATCAATAAAAGTAAAAGCATGTATTGATACAGCTAAATTCAATTAGTTGGAATATTCAGACTGTTTGTGCTTGTGTATGTGTATGTGTGTGTGTGTGTGTGTGTGTATTTTCTAATGGTTATTTAGAGGGAAATTTGCTAATAAAAATGGAATTTGGGACTAGACTATTCCATGGCTTATCAGTGTAATGCCAAAAGCAGTGGTTCCAACTAGAAAACAATCTCACGCAAGCAAAGTCCACTGCAAATTTTAGTTATTTCATAATGCAAGCCCAGGCATAGATTCAGATTTTAGCAAGCTGAAACAAAAGGATGCAGGATTAAGTTGCAATTTCATTTTAAAGGTCTGGAAAGAGCACTATGATCTATTGTGGAAAGACACTAATCACCAAGGACCATAATGATTGCTGTTTGATAATTTTAATATATAAGGATATCTGATTAAAATTTAAGGGGCATCTTGAGTATTTCTGAAGCTAAATTAACATTTATTGAGTAGTTCTTGGTGCCAGGCTCTGGGCTGGTTGCTTTGCACATCATATCCCACTTAATCCTCACGACAACTTTGGGAGCTACGTTTCATTAGCTAGGAAAAGGTTTAGATTTTAGGAAAAAAAGAACACAAAACTTGGAATCAGATATACGTAGATTCATTATTGTCATTACCAATATTTTACTGAGTGACCTTTTTAGATGAAAGGGACATACAAATTGGATAGATGCTTTCTCATTTTAAAATTTGTTTAGACTATGTATTCTGTTATTCTACAAATTTTAATGTCTTCACACTTAACAGAGAGAGAGAGAGAGACACTAATAGGTGGTGGAAAAGGTACAGAAGAAATGTAGAGGGAAACAGGATATTTATATATTGTTTAATATCTGTAAAAAGAGAGTATCTTGTTCAATTAAAATTTGGACCATTTTGAAACCCATATTATAAATCTGATGGCAAAGTATCACATTGGAACTGTTCTGCTGCAAAGGGCAAGAATCCCTCAGGATAGGCTAGATTGTGATGAGATAACAACCAACCCTAAATTTTTGCAACATAACACAGCTTAATTCCTTGTCAGGGAGAGTCATCTGTGGGTTCAGAGATTCTCTGTGTGATGTTTCAGCATTGCACCTCTGAATCAGCTCTTGCTTGCTTGTTAAGAACAGCAGTGGGAAGACGGAGACTGGGCATCAAGTATTAGTGATTAAATGTTTCCACCTAGAAGGCACACATATAATTTCATGCACTTGTTTCGTTGGGCAAAGAAGTCCTTTGAAGTCCTAACTTCAAAGTGGCAGGGAAGTATACATACACTTCCTGTCTGGGGAGGCCTGGGAAAGTAGAGCTTCCCTCTTAGCTCAGATGGTAAAGCACCCGCCTGCAATGCAGGAGACCAGGGTTCAATCCCTGGGTCAGGAAGATCCCCTAGAGAAGGAAATGGCTACCCATTCCAGTATCATTGCCTGGAGAATTCCATGGACAGAGGAACCTGGTGGGCTACAATCCATGGGGTCACAATAGTTGGACATGAATGAATGACTAAAATACAGAGTTAGACATTTCTGTCCCTTCTCATGCATTTGCAGTTTTTTTCTAAGAAAAACTTGTCAGAGGTATACTAAATTTCTATGGACACTTTCATCCTTTCACTAATACGTGGAGCAAGTTATCTAGACTAAAATATCAAATTTCAAAGAAAAATATACAGAGGTTGCCCTCTGGCTCACTAAGTATTAGGTTGGCCAAAAAGTTCGTTCGGTTTATGGAACAATCCAAACGACCTGTTTGACCACACTCTCCTCCCACCCCTGAAAAACAAAGTCTGCTTGCACTGCTTAAATTCTTGAACCATGTATTTCCTATGCCTATGAAAGCCTTTCTGAAAGTTATTTTCAGCGGTCCCCAACTTTTTTGGTATCTGGGACCAGTTTCATGGAAGACAATTTTTCTACAGACCAGAGGTGGGGAGGATGGTTTCAGGATGATTCAAGTCCATTACATTTACTGTATGTTTATTACTGTTATTATGACATCCGTTCCATGCCAGGTCATCAGGCAGAGGTTGGGGACCCCTGATTTACGTGAACCAACTAACAGATCGCTGATAACTGACAGGGAAATCTCACTGAGACTACACCCAACTGAATGTACAATTCACTGCCAGAAAGAAAGGTGACATTTAAATTGCACTATGCTTTCTTGTATTTCTGTCAGGATACTTTCAGCAAGAAAATAGAATGCTTTTAAATTATTTTAAAACACACAATATTTGGTGTAATATTGTAAGATGGAAGATCCTTCAATGAAATATTAGATGGAACAGGTTGCCTGATTACTGTCAAAAATATGTAGTGCAGTGGATAATACAATTCAGTGATTGATGAGTTGGTAACAGCATATTCCCTTAGAGAAGGAAACAAAAGATCAGAAAATTCAAAGAATTTCCAATAATCATTTCTAATAATATTATATTCAAGAAAAAATATAACAATAGATTTGAATCTAAATATAGAAAGATACTTTGCCTAGAATACAAATCTCTCTTGAAAAATACATTAAAAAGGCAAGAAGATATTAATTGAATGAAATATTAAAAATTTAGGAATATGAAATTAAAAAAAAACTTTTCCCTATATTTCTTAAAAGATTTGAACTTCTGAAATGTTTGAGAATGCAAAAAACTATAATAATCAACACATATCTAAGAGTCTGCTAAAAACAATTTCTGTTTCTTTATCTTAAAAATAATCTCAATATAATCTTACAAAGGTACTATGAGGGTTAAAAGATGTAATTATTGAATATGTCAAGCAAAATTCCTATTGTATATGCCAGTGTACATCTTGGATTTGCATCTTGGATAAGCCTCAAAATATAAGTCCTGCTGCTGCTGCTGCTAAGTCACTTCAGTCGTGTCGGACTCTGTGTCCTAGGAGTTCTAATTTAGAAATTATCTAAGTATGTATTTTTTCAAGTTTAAGAGATAATTCAGTACAGAATTTAAAAGTGTTTAGGCACCAAAAATTGTGATGTCATGCACCTATATAATAAATTCCCTTCAAGTCAGCATGTGTCATATGTGTGTGTCTGTGTCTCTGTGTGTACATGTATATAATTTCAAAGACTTCACCAAAACTCATCTCTGGATTTTTTAGCAAGCCCTCACCTTTAAGTCAAGGGCCACTATATTATTTTGTGAAATAATTTTTCTTCTTTTCTCCTAATACATATTGAAATAAACCAAACAATTGACTATAAGCATTCTCCATAATCATCATAAAAAACAAATGCAGAATGTTAGAATATTGATATAGAATAAATCAGTATTCTATTTGGTGGAGTGGATTTGTGAATATTTCAACAGGCAGCATTTTTATTCTAGTACCTTGGAATGCATTAAATATAGTACAGCTACTATCAATTAAAGTGTCTGAAAATTAATTACAACAAGGAGCAGAATCATTCAACTAATCACAGCCAGATCTAAATAAATTAGTTCCTAATCATAGCTTTGAAAGGAGAGAGAAAGAAAGCAACGTCAAGAAAGTCAAATTGCCTTCCCTTGGGCAAAGACATAATAAAACATATAATATGTCAAGAGTTTAACTCCAGTTTTGTTGATAAGATCCTCATACAGTTTTAATATTATTATTATATATTTTCCCTAAATATGATTTTCAATATAAGTGTTCTTTGTTAGATAAAGGACGCATTTGCCAAAGCCAGTTTGAAAGCTGCAGACAGGTGACAATAGTTAAGAGTTAATGGAGAAATATGTCCTTTCCAGATTCTCAGACTCATGTTTTCCTCAAACTGGCTTGTAGTTGGTGAGTTCCTTTTCCATAGATTCATACAGGAGGTTCACCTATTCTATATTGTTTTTGTATGGAAAGAAAGAAAAAATGCTGTCCCAATACCTTTTCCCATTTAAGAATTCAAAGATTAAAACTTAAAAGCAATAATTTAGGAACCAAGACACACCAGGAGTTTCTTTCACTAGTTACCAAAAAAGTAAACTTGTTGCTGCTTTTTAAAGGAAAATAAAACAATTTTTAAGTTAAACAGTTCAATTTTAAATGCCAGTCTTCCCACTCACTAGCCATATGACTGGTTAAATTACTCAATGTTTCTGAATTTCAATTTACTTGATAAGTGAAACCAGAAAAAGTTGTCTGCATTGCACAGAATGAGAGGATTAAATGAGATAATTCTCACAGAACCTCAATAATGTTCAATATTACATGGTATTAATAGTTTTGTATTTGCTGGCATTTGATAATTAATTTACTGAATCATTTTAAATTCTTGAGGTTTTAAATGTTATGTGCATCTTTACCCTGCACTTAGCTATTGAAAATGGTGGGACAGAGTTTGTTGAAATATTTGGATTTGGTTTACAATTCCCAGGTGGCTCAGTGGTAAAGAATCCACCTGTCAATGCAGGAGACACAGGAGATGCAGGTTTGATCCCTGGGTTGGGGACATCCCCTGGAGGAGGAAATGGCAACCCACTCCAGTATCCTCACCTGAAAAATCCCATGGACAGAGGAGCCTGGTGGGCTACAGTCCACGGGGTTGCAAAGAGTTGGACACGACTGAGCACACATGCACTGAAATACCACTATTTTTTTTTTCATTCTACTATGCATATCCAAGGAATAACCTTGCAAATGCTATAAAGGGCACAAGACTGGGGGATGTTTGGGAACATGCATTAAAAAACTGTTCTAAGACTCTGCTTATATTTCTAGCACACATTTATTTATCTGTGCATTCTAAGGCATGTATGAACAGTTTCTGTAACATACCATTTTCTATACAGTAGCCAAAAGGATCAATCTAAGATGCAAATTTGACCATAATTTCCCTGGCTTAAAATTCTTTGGTATTCCTTTCTGCCCTTTCAGTAAAGTCTAAACAGTTTAACAGGGTTTATTTACGAAGTCCTTTTGATCAGGTCCTAGCTTATTCCTATAACCTCTATTACAATTTTCTATCTCTGGTGCTCTGTGCTATCTTCTACAAAATGAACAAAACTCCTAAGGAACCTTATTTCTTATACTTTTGTCACTTTCCCCCTTTGGCCCAAGCTCTGCCTTCTAGCTTTGATTTATTCTTCAATTTATGTGCTGCTTCTGTTTCCTGAATTACACACTTTTTTCGGTGTGCTGATAGACTATCCTATGCATGACCTCAGAAGTAGTTCTCAATCTTGCATCTAGTATTGCTACTATTCATATATTTTTCTTCATTTGACCATTAGGTTTAACAACTGTTTTGCTAATTAATATACCTCCAACACCTAACACAGTGCCTAGTACTTTGTTATTGTTGATTAGTTGCTAAGTTGTCCCGACTCTTTTGCGACTCCATGGACTGTAGCCCGCCAGGCTCCACTGTCCATGGAATTTTGCAGGCAAGAATACTGGAGTGGGTTACCATTTCCTTCTCCAGGGAACCTTCCTAACCCAGGATTTGAACCCTAGTCTCCTGTGTCTTCTGCATTGGCAGGCAGGTTCTTTACCACTGAACCACCAGGGGGACCCAACTGGTACTTCAGTTCAGTTCAATCGCTCAGTCGTGTCCGACTCTTTGCCACCCCATGAACCGCAGCACGCCAGGCCTCCCTGTCCATCACCAACTCCCGGAGTTCACCCAAACCCATGTCCATTGAGTCGGTAATGCCATCCAACCATCTCATCCTCTGTTGTCCCCTTCTCCTCCTGCCCTCAATCTTTCCCAGCATCAGAGTCTTTTCCTATGAGTCAGTTCTTCACATCAGGTGTCCAAAGTAGTGTAGTTTCAGCTTCAACATCAGTCCCTCCAATGAACACCCAGGACTGATCTCCTTTAGGATGGACTGGTTGGATCTCCTTGCAGTCCAAAGGACTCTCAAGAGTCTTCTGCAACACCACAGTTCAAAAGCATCAATTCTTTGGCACTCAGCTTTCTTTATAGTCCAACTCTCACATCCACACATGACTACTGGAAAAACCATAACCTTGACTAGACAGACCTTTACCGGCAAAGTAATGTCTCTATTTTTCAAAATGCTGTCTAGGCTGGTCATAACTTTCCTTCCAAGGAGTAAGCGTCATTTAATTCCATGGCTGCAACCACCATCTGCACTGATTTTGGAGCCCAGAAAAATAAAGTCAGTGACTGTTTCCATTATTTCCCCATCTATTTGCCATGAAGTGATGGGACCAGATGCCATGATCTTAGTTTGCTGAATGTTAAGCTTTAAGCCAAATTTTTCACTCTCTTTCACTTTCATCAAGAGGCTCTTTAGTTCTTCTTCACTTTCTGCCATAAGGGTGGTGTTATCTGCATATCTGAGGTTATTGATATTTCTTCCGGCAATCTTGATTCCAGCTTGTGCTTCTTCCAGCCCAATGTTTCTCATGATGTACTCTGCATAAAAGTTAAATAAGCAGGGCACACCTGGTACTTAGTAAATCCTTAAAAATATTATGTGAATGAACCAGACAGCATTGCAATTTCATGGTTATTATTCATATTTCTCTCCATATTTTGAGATTTTTAAGAATAAGACAGTTTCAGTGAGTAATGCAAAATATGTGTATTGAATGGAGATTGCTGCGGTAAGTTCCTTGAGAACAGGAACCTTGTCTGACTTTGGCTTTGCTTTAGTGTCACTCATACCTGGCCAATGTAAGCACTATGCCAAAGTGCGTTGAATAATGAATTAATGTGACTTTGACATTTCTGATCCTGAGAACACTGAAAATGTCAAGTTACCCTCTACTAACACATATTAAGTAAGTAGTTATTTATTAAGGAAAGAAATGAGTGAAGGAATAATGACAAGAAATTATGAAGTTAGAATGAAGGAATATCATTTTTGATAGCTTTGTCTGATTCTTTGCAACCCCATGAACTGTATCCTGCCAGGCTCCTTTTTCCATGGAATTTCCCCTGGCAAGAATACTGGAGTGATTTGCCATTTCCTTCTCCAGGGATCTTCCTGACCCAGGGATTGAACCTGTGAAGGAATATTGACAACCTACTTAATAATCTTCTCATAACTTCAACTTTGAATTACCTGAATTACCATATCATGCTTACTTTGAGCTATTAGAGATGCAGAAATATCTAGATCTCCCCACCCCACTTAGAAAGTGCATTTCTGTCTATTTTTCTTTTTTTTTAAGGAAAAAGTAAAACAAATGATCTTTGCCAATTACAGGCTAACAAAGAGGGAACCTGTTTTGTGAGATTATGTATGTGTGTGTGTCGGGGCGGGGGGGGTGGTGTATTGTTCCACAGCATTGTTCCACTCTGATACTCGTGCTAATTTCAAAATACCAAATGGTTGCTTGGTATTCACTAAGAAATTATACTCAAAGTGAATTTTAAATGATTTGTGTTCTGCAATCTTAAGAAATGAATGGTAATGATGTGCCCTTATATTCATGTAGTGCATTAATCTCCATCATTGCTAGCTAATTGTATACATTCTTGTCTCCTGAACAACAAACATCATAGAAAGACAAATCACTTGTCTTTATGGAAAATATATATGGATTAAACAAATCTTGTGAGCTTTTATTGAATTCATACCGTTATAGAAAATCGTTACTTTAGGACAAAATGGGATTTATGTCTGAGCTGGAGGATGAAGAGAAAAGGAAGTGAAGAGCATGCCAGGACTCATCCAGGAATCAATGAAGAATAAATAGAATAATTAATAACAGTCCAATACTGCAACACTGTGTGGGCATAGGGAATGGTTCTTGGCTCAAAATACTGGCAAATCTAAGAACAAGAGTATATTGGGGCACATTTAAATTAAGGGGTAAAATTATGCCATCAAGACTGAACTGAACAGCCTCCTCTGTGTGCTAACTTTATCATCAAGAAGGCTCTCCATCATGTTAATCTACTCGAAGCCTAACAACTTAAAACTTTGGATCCTCAAAAAGTACAGTCATCTCTTCCTTAGTGTCTGAAAGCCAAATCTCAATGAAGATACTTTTTTCTTGTCACTCCAATAGGCAGGACTGATGGTATAATGTATTGGGCCAGTCTAGGTTGTTACGGTGATGGGAGAGAAGCCAAACATGACTGATAACAGGGATATATATACAAATAATTTTTGAATGAAACATTAATGTTCCTATTAAAATAAATAAGAATTCATTCATAAATAAGAGCAGCTAAAATAATAGATAATTTAATTCAGTAGAGGGTCTGTGACATGGACTCCAAACTCATCCTACTTCAAACAAAGCAAGCTTATTTTCATCACTTTTATATATTGAGCATCTACCTGAGACTTTAATTAGAAAAGTTGATGCATTTGCTTACAAACCTTGCAAACTTTTGACACTGATTAGCTTAAGGTTTACTTTGAGGAGCTGAGGACAGTATTCAAGAGAGAAAACTCATGGACAATTTGTTAAGAGATGATGCCTCCTAAAATTAAATTATACTCATTGTGGAAAATAATTGTAACTAGTAAGTAAATAAAAGAAGCAAGGAAGTAAAAAAAATTAAATAAATAAGTAAATGAAAGGGTCAAGAGTGTAAAAAAAGAGCAGATCAGAGATTAAACAGCTAGCACCAACACCAACTAAACTTTCCAAATTAGGATTCACTGCCTACAGAAAAAACATCCATGTAGCTGTGATCCTTTGTTTGCTTAACGCTGATCAGGAATCCTGATCAGATACTAAATGGGTTACTCAGAAATGAAAAGTTTAGATTTTATAACTTCAAGAATCCACATGATCTTGAGACCTGCTGGTTGGTTGGATAACTGCATATTAGAAGCTAAGATCTTCAAGACTAGGACCTCCCTACCAATCCTAAACTGTTGTTGGGAATGAAAATTGATACAACCACTATGGGGAACAGTAATAGGGTCCTTAAAAATTAAAAACAGAACTACCATATGATTGAGGAAGCCCACTCCTTACATATGTTTGCAAAAGATTAAAACTCTAATTCAAAAAGATACATGCACCCAATGTTCAGAGCAGCACTATTTACAGTAGCCAAGCCATGGATTTTACTGAGGCTCTTTAGTTTTTATTCGCCTTCTGCCATAAGGGTGGTGTCATCTGCATACCTGATGTTACTGATATTTCTCCCAGCAAGCTTGATTCCAGCTTGTGCTTCATCCAGCCCAGCGTTTCTCATGAAGTACTCTGCATATAAGTTAAATAAGCAGGGTGCCAATAAACAGCCTTCACATACTCCTTTCCAGATTTGGAACCAGTCTGTTTTTCCAGGTTCAGTTCTAAGGGCTGCTTCCTGACCTGAATACAGATTTCTCAGGAGGCAGCTCTCTTTAAGAATTTTCCACAGTTTGTTGTGATCCATACAGTAAAAGGCTTTGGCATAGTCAATAAAGCAGAAATAGATGTTTTTCTGGAATTCTCTTGTTTTTTTGATGATTCAATGTATGTTGGCAATTTGATCCGTGGTTCCTCTGCCTTTTCTAAAACCAGCTTGAACATCTGGAAGTTCACAGTTCACATACTGTTGAAGCCTGGTTTGGAGAATTTTCAGCATTACTTCTCTAGCATGTGAGATGAGTGCAATTGTGTGGTAGTTTGAGCATTCTTTGGCATTGCCTTTCTTTGGGATTGGAATGAAAACTGACCTTTTCCAGTCCTGTGGCCACTGCTGAGCTTTCCAAATTTGCTGGCGTATCGAGTGCAGCACTTCCATAACATCATCTTTTAGATTTGAAATAGCTCAACTGGAATTCCATCACCTCTACTAACTTTGTTTGCAGTGATGCTTCCTAAGGCCCACTTGACTTTGCATTCCAGGATGTCTGGTTCTATGTGAGGGATCACACCATCATGATTATCTGAATCGTGAAGGTCTTTTTTTTTTTATAGGTTTTCTGTGTATTCTTGCTACTTCTTCTTAATATCTTCTGCTTCTGTTAGGTCCATACCATTTCTGTCCTTTATTGAGCCCATCTTTGCATGAAAAGTTCCCTTGGTGTCTCTGATTTTCTTGAAGAGATCTCTAGTCTTTCCCATTCTATTGTTTTCCTCTATTTCTTTGCACTGATCACTGAGAAAGCCTTTCTTATCTCTCCTTGCTATTCTTTGGAACTCTGCATTCAGATGGGTATATCTTTTCTTTTCTCATTTGCCTTTCACTTCTCTTCTTTTCACAGCTATTTGTAAGGGCTCCTCAGACAGCCATTTTGCCTTTTTGCATTTCTTTCCCTTGGAGATGGTCTTGATCCCTGCCTCCTGTACAATATCATGAACCTCCGTCCACAGTTCTTCAGGCACTCTGTCTATCAGATCGAATCCCTTGAATCTATTTCTCACTTCCACTGTATAATCATAAGGGATTGATTTAGGTCATTGTTGACTGGTCTAGTGGTTTTTTTCCACTTTCTTCAATTTCAGTCTGAATATGACAATAAGGAGTTCATGACCTGAGCCACAGTCAGCTCCCGGTCTTGTTTTTGCTGACGGTATAGAGCTTCTCCATCTTCAACTGCAAAGAATGTAATCAGTCTTATTTCAGTATTGATCATCTGGTGCTGTCCATGTGTAGAGTCTTCTCTTGTGTTGTTGGAAGAGGGTGTTTCCTATGACCAGTGCGTTCTCCTGGCAAAACTCTATTAGACTTTTCCCTGCTTTATTCTGTACTCCAAGGCTAAATTTGCCTGTTACTCCAGGTATTTCTTGACTTCCTACTTTTGCATTCCAGTTCCCTATAATGAAAAGGACATCTTTTTTGGGTGTTAGTTCTAGAAGGTCTTGTAGGTATTCATAGAACTGTTGAACTTTCCTTCTTCAGCATTACTGGTTGGGGCATAGGCTTGGATTACTGTGATATTTAATGGTTTGCCTTGGAAATGAACAGAGATCATTCTGTCTTGAGATTGCATCCAAGTACTGCATTTCAGACTCTTTTGTTGACTATGATGGCTACTCCATTTCTTCTAAGGGATTCTTGCCCACAGTAATAGATACAATGGTCATCTGAGTTAAATTCACCCATTCCAGTCCATTTTAGTTCTCTGATTCCTAGAATGTCAATGTTCACTCTTGCCATCTCCTGTTGACCACTTCCAATTTGTCTTGATTCATGGACCTAACATTCCAGGTTCCTATGCAATATTGCTCTTTACAGCATCAGACTTTACTTCCATCACCAGTCACACTCACAAATGGGTGTTGTTTTTGCTTTGGCTCCATCTCTTCATTCTTTGGCTTAAAACTCAACATTCAGAAAAGTAAGATCATGACATCTGGTCCCATCTCTTCATGGCCATATATGGGGAAACAATGGAACCAGAGACAGGCCTTATTTTCTTGGGTTCCAAAATCACAGCAGATGGTGACTGCAGCCATGAAATTAAAAGACACTTGCTTCTTGGAAGAAAAGTTTTGACCAACCTAGACAGCATGTTAAAAACCAGAGACATTATTTTGCCAACAAAGGTCCATCTAGTCAAAGCTTTGATATTTCCAGTAGTCATGTATGGATGTGAGAGTTGGACTATAAAGAAGCTGAACACCAAAGAACTGATGCTTTTAAACTGTGCTTTGGAGAAGACTCTTGAGAGTCCCTTGGACCGCAAGGAGACCCAACCAGTCCATCCCAAAAGAAATCAGTCCTGAGTATTCATTGGAAGGACTGATGCTGAAGCTGAGACTCCAATACTTTGGCCACCTGATGCAAAGAACTGACTCATAGGAAAATACTCTGATGCTGGGAAAGATTGAAGGCAGGAGGAGAAGGGGATGACAGAGGATGAGATGGTTGGATGGCATCACTGACTGGATGGACATGAGTTTGAGTAAATTTCAGGAGTTAGTGATGGACTGGGAGGCCTGGTGTGCTGCAGTCTGTGGGGTCTCACAGAGTTAGACATGACTGAGAGACTGAACTGAACTGAAGACTTGGAAAAAACCCAAACGTCCATTGATAGATGAAATGATAAAGGAGTTGTGGTATGTATGTATATATATATATATATGCATATGTATATATATATAGATATATACACATACATATGCACACACATATACGCACAACGGAATACTACTCAGCCATAAAAAAAGAATGAAACAATGCTGTTTGCAGAAACATGGATGGACCTAGATATTATCATACTAGGTCAAGGAAGTCAGACAGAGAAAGACAAATATTATATGATATCACTTACATGTGAAATCTCAAACTAATACAAACACATCTATTTATAAAACAGAAACAGACTCACAGGCATAGGAAACAAACTTATTGCTACCACACATGAAAGGGAGGTAAGGAGGAATAAATTAAGAGTATTGAATTAACAGATAAACACTACTATATGCAAAACAGATAAGCAACAAGGATTCACTGTATAACTCAGGGAACAGTAGTCAATAATCTATAAAGGAAAATAATTTGAAAAACGTATATATGTTTGTCTATATATCTGAATCACTATGCCATATACCTGAAACTAATACAACACTGTAAATCAACTATACTTCAGTTAAAAAGAAAGACCTCCCTCATTAACTCTGACCGTCCTGTTTGGGAGCATCGTTCCTACACATATCACTATCAATGTATGTCCTGCTTGTGCCTAAGGAGTGAGTATGTCATCTCAATATGTCTTAGATGGTAACAGTATAGATAATAGATTATTTTCAAGTATGTTCTAGAAAATAATGCTAGCACTGTATTAAGCATTTATCAACCAGAATATCCCAAATATTTTTTTTCATTTTTTCAAGTCAGAAAACTTAGGGCAGATAGGTTAAGCACCTTGACTAAATTCAAGTGGTTAATAAAATTTGAACCTGAGTTAGTTTAATCCCAAAATTGATTCCTTTCCTTTTTACAACACAAGATTTTCTATCTCAATTTTTTGTTTTATTTTTATAATGCTCAGGATGATTCCTACATATAACAGAAGAATAGAGTGACAGAATTATTTTTTTTAATGCTTAGAATGATTCTTACATATAACAGAAGGATAGAGTGATGGATTATTTATTTTGTTTTAATGCTCAGAATGAGTCTTACATATAACAGAAGAATAGAGTGATGGTATTTCCATTTTTTTGTATTGCTCCTTTTCTTCTTCTTAACTAATTTTTTATTTGATCCAGCAGGACTGTTAAATATGAGGCTAGAGTAATTTCACATCTATTTCTCCAAATATTCAGAGTCACTGTCTAATAAAAACAGTCTATACAAATACTCCTGAGTTCTCTGACCAGGAGTAATCATGTAGTGATTCATATGGAGTCAGACGACCCCTTGCTAATTCTTCATATCACGAATAAAATGAGGAGCAGCCTATTAGAAGAGGCCACAAGTGCAATTCTGTTTGGGGGCAACTTTTTTGGGGAACAGCAAAGCAAAGTTGGTAAGTGAGATGGAAAATTCACTTGTGCACTAACTACAATACCAGCCAGTCTTATACTAAAATTTTTCCTTGGGAAAACACTTCATTTGACTTTGTCACTGTAAGAACATTTGAAATTAATACAAATCTGTGGTTTCAAAGGAGGTTAATAAGACCAAAATATAAAGCCGCTTCCTGTACTTTAAGTAGAAACTTAGAGAAAGTACTTTTCAAAGGCATTTTCCTAAATATAGGAAAGAAACTTCTAAATTGGAGCAGCAGTGTACATTAGGGACTAAATATCTGAATCTCTTTTGTCTTAAAGTAGAATAGCTTGACAGTGACATTGGAACTGCAGTAGTGTCCATGTTAAGACTCATGTACAGAGTTTCTGATGACAAGAACATTTGCCATTAAATTCTGAATCAATGCTGAGTGACAGACAGAATGTCTCCCACATCTCTGCCACTTGCAGACAACTTTCACAGTCTCAGTTTTCCTATTAGGAACATGGCATGTGCCATCCCACAAAAACGCAGGTGCCTTCCAATGAGCAGTGGCCACTATTGCTTTTGAGAAATATGAAAATGTGTCTGCCTTCACCAAACCAGTTATTCAGCCAACTATACATTGGGGAAATTAATTCTTGAAGCAAAATATTTCATTACATTCATAACTACAAATATTGTTCTTAGATATAAACTGCCTGGCTCACTTGACTTGGTGACCTTTTATGTCGATGTATCTAATAGATTCATAGTATGTTCTGGGAAGAAACCTTTTTTTCCCTTAAATTGATCTTTCAACTTCTTGAATATCAGATGAATATTAAGTCCTTTCAGAGGTATCTGAAAAGTCAAAGAACTCTATGTACTTTGCAAGTTTGGCTTCCAATTTGCCTCATAGATTCAGAATACCATAGAATCTCAATGGTATAAGGGATCTCAAGGGTGATTCAGTCTAATGTTTTAGCATATCTTTTTTCCTTACTAGATTATGAGTGCCACAAGAACAAAATATCTAATTAACTCTAACTTTCCAAAGACTTGATAAAGAGTCTTATACACAATATGTCCTCTTTATATAATGACAAAGTGGAAAAAAATAAGCTAGTCTATCTCAGACTTTTCCAAAAATTGGTGCATTTACCACCAATGTTACAAGACTATTTTAGGTGGGATTTGGACAAGTGTCAGTATATTATTTCATTTATTTTAATATACTTATAAGATTTATTTGAACTGATAAGATTTATCCTTGAATGAGGAGGTAATAATCAAAAAGTTGTAAACTTAAATAGTAAATCTTAAAATAGTATGATAAAGAAAAGTAAAGGTGATATCACTGATGGTAAAATTTGTGAGGGATAGAATGTAAGAATGACAGAAATTTATTTTACTTTATGATACTACCAACTTCCTAGGTCTTTATTGTTCTTTTATTATGATGATGATATTGTCATTTGTATTAGATTATAGAAAAATATAGTATGATTTTATGATGTCATTGAAATGTGAAATTCTAGCTTATTTACTGTTTCTCACCACTTGACCTATATATTATTACTCTGGGGTTGAGCACTCTCATCTGTTGTTATTTTTTATTGTTTTCATATCATCGCCCCTTTATCCTCTGATGCTTCTACTCCTTCTTTGCATCCTAAGTTTATGATCTAAATGGTAGTTTTGAAGGATAATTTTTGAAAGATCTAGATTGTTTATAAAAGGTTCTGACCAGTGTGTTGTGGACAAGAGAGGATGTTGGATTTGACAAAGAGCTAGAATTGTGAAAATTCCAAATTATCTTGATTTTTTCATTAGATTAGAAAATAAATGTATGTATTTATGTATCTATTATCTTCTAAGAAACATTTAAAGAGACCCTCATATCTTTATCTTTCATTATACACAGAGGTTCTGCTTGTGGTCCTTTGAAATATAAAATGAAGAATTATTAGAAATGCAGATATACTCTTGTGAAAATTGGACTGGCAGGCTGTGAAACCCTCTCCTATCATTATTTCTGACATTCATTTTCATTTTCATCTTGGAATATTATTACAATAGTACTCATTCCACTGTCAGATTTGTTGAACAGAGAGGCAGTATGAATGCATTAAACCATCCACTGAGCAGGAATTATGCACTCGGTGCCCATCTGAAATTAGTACCAGGAGAAGAATGTGTCAGTGTGTTTTCCCAGAGCAATGATTTAATGGGGCATTTTTTTTTTCAGTTTCCTCTATTATTTTTTTTACATGATTAAGAACGATGGACATGCCCACCAGTTTACCCAGGTTGCCATAGTAAATTACACACACATTATCAGCCCTTTGTTTCTCCTGGTCTTCCTTGGAGGAGAAACAAGGTGTTTGAAGAGACAGGTTCTTTAAGGAAGACAAACGCTGAGTACTTGACTCTCACTATGTTTAGATATTTGAAATACTTTTCTAAATTGTGTCTCATACCCCAGCTTACTAGTATTTCTTTCAAAAAAAAATGTTTATTTTTAATGTGTTTCTAGGGTACAAAAAAAAAGAGGTTACATCAAGTATGATTTCAGCATACATTTTCCTTTCAGTGTCACTATAAAGTAACACTTTCCAAGTTCATATCCACACATTAGTAACAAATGACCAAAGAAAGATTTCTAAGGTTGAGTAAACTATGTATGAAATGCCTCTAAAGAGTTCCTCTGTCTCCTCAGATTGTTTGTTCACTCTTTGGTTAGAGAAGAGAAGCCATAACAAATATTATAATAAAATCAGATTAAAAAGAACCACAATAAAATACAGATAAAAAGATAAGATAAAGGATCAACAATTGTTAAAAATGTGAAAATCTAGATGAAATGACTACTTCTGTAGAAAAAGAATTTGAACTACCAAAAGGAAATTAAAACATTCACATAAAATTGTAACTATTAAATAATTTGAAATATTGGTTTGAAATGTTTCCATAAATAAAACATGAGGCCAAATTGTTTTTTACAAGTGAGTTTTACCCAAGTTTCTAGGAAATGATCATTCCAATTTCATGTAAATTCTTCTGGAAAAGAGAAAAGACAAAATACTTTCTAATTCCAGAGAAAATCAGCTAATCCCAAAACCAAAATTAGGCAAAGCCATGACAAGAAATGAGAACCAAACGTTTGTACTATTCATGAATATCATATAAATTATAAGCAAAAATATTATCAAAATTAATCTATGCATTCATAGAAAACAAAACAAATGATGCACTAAGTTGGATTTACTACAGGTTAACTTAATATCATAAAGTTAATATGTAATTTACTCATCAATTAGAAAACAGAAAGAATTCCCTAATATTCAACAACTATTCATAACCTTTTTAAGCACTGTGTTTGTAAAAAGGCATAAACCTCTGTAATCCTGTGATGAGTTTCTTAGAAAAAGAAAGGAAAAAACAGTCTAAATGTGGAAATACTATGAGCCCTTCTTTAAAATCAGGAGCACAGCAAGGAAGCCTACTCTTACCACTTTTCTGCATTTCTAACAGAGGTTCTCCCTGCCCAGTTCTATTTCTCCTCTTCACTTTCACTGAGTTGAACCTGCACCAACATGTGAAGACTCTCTATGATCGATCTGTCACAACAACCCCAATCGACCTCTTGCTCTCCACCCTCATAGGGCCCTTTAAAACATCTCTCTTGATTTTAAAACAGTTTAAAACATCTCTCTTGATGCTGATCTATTCAAACCTTCTGTCTGAAAGTCTAATTAATTCCTAGATGATCTCCCAGAAGAAGTCTGAGAAAGTAAGTGGTAATATAAGTTTTGACACTACATCATCACTTCAGGCTGCCCATAAAGTCCCATTTTGGGGTGGTATGTAGATGCATAGACAGTTCCTCTTGAGGAATGGTCCAATAGGTTAGAAAACCCTGACCACAGAGATAAAAGCAAGTTGGGAGTGGGAGGCTGGTAGCTTAGATGGAGGCAGTTATTTGTTGTTGTTAGAAACTATAAAACCTAAACACCAAATTCTCAACATCATAGTCAAAGTCTTCACGCTTACAAAGTATTTGAGGTGTAACTGATTTAGGTCTATAGGCCAACTTCAGGGTCCTTATTGGGGAAGACTTTGGACCTGAAACATGGGATGGGAACATGTGGGTGGATGTTTCCAAAGATATTACTTCTCCAGATTGCTTCTAACTCTCAGAGCCAGCAAAATTGATCTATCCCTCAGCAGAGAAAGCACTGCCCCTGTACCAGAAGACACTGCAGAGGTTCTTTTTTCCCACAAAGCAACATGGGCCCTCAGAAGGATCTTTTCCAAATCAAATTCCTGTCTGTCAACCAGTAACTAGAATTCAGGTACAGCATCAACCCAGCCAGGAACCTGAGAGTGGAGGAAAGGCCTGTGGACCGTAGAAACCACAAGAATAGGTTGGCTTGTGCCAGACTGGATTCTGTGATCAAGGGGGTACAGAACATAAGACAGGAAAAAGGAGAGTTCAGGAACTTGGGATCACTCTCTTGAGATGTAAGATTTCACACTCTGTCAAAATTTTATACATCTATGAAATATCCTCTCAGTTGTTTTCAATTTAATCAAAAATGCACTCAGAATGTAATTTTTTTTCACTTATTATTTTTGTTATCTCTGTAAATATCTCTGTGTTTATTTATAACACAACTGAACGAAAATGAACGTACTGTCACAACTAGCAGCGATATGGGTGAACATTAACAAAATGATAGAGAATCTGCCTGTAATGTGGGAGGCCAGGTCAGGAAGATAACCCTGGAGAAAGAAATGGCAATCCACTCCAGTATTTTTGCCTGGAAAATCCCATGGACAGAGGAATCTGGTGGGCTACAGTCCATGGGGGTGCAGAGAATTGGACGTGACTGAGCAACTAACACATGTACTATACATAGTATTATATAACTGCGTAGCTAAATAACTAACACACATATATGCATACATACACATACATATTTTCTATAGGAAAAAACTATATAAAAAGCAAAGAAATGACAAAAATATGAGATTGAGAATGTTCATAATTTCTAGGGAGAGTCTTAGAATGAAGATCGTTCGATAAGATGGTTAGATTATATTCAGAGTCAGAGATTTTGTTTGGGTGGTAGGTTCATGGTGTTCATTACATGATTCCAAGTAATTAATTGACTTAATAGCTAAAATGTAAAAAAAAAAAAAAAGCATCATGCCTAGATTGATGGTTCATCACTAGGAATTATAATGTCAAGCATGCTATCATCATGGATTATAATTGATTTAATTCCATACAGTAAAGTCCAAAGTGTGTGTGTTCATGCAGGTAGAGAATTAAGGTCAATGTTGAATCAGAAAAGTGTTTCCTTAAAATATAAATGTTTTCAGTATTTACATATTTGTGATGGTTCTCATGTATGTCAAATTATTTGACAAGCTACTTCTTAAAAGGTGGAAGCAAAGTCCCCTGCATTTCAGTATTGCCAGACACTGTTTTTCTTCTAATGACTGAAATGTGGTAGCAATGATGGGATGTGATTTCCAAAAAACTGTCATTAAAGGCACAACAACTTTCTACATGCTCTCTCTTTTAGATCACTTGGTGTGGGAGAAGCCAGCAGCCATGCCATGAAATAGAGTTGCCTTATTTAGCAAATAAAAATATAGGAAACATTTAAATTTCAATTTCAATGAATAAGGCATTTTTTTTAGTATAAGTATGTCCCTTGCAATGCTGGAGATATATTAAAAATTCATTTGTTGTTTACCCCAAATTCAAATTTAATTAAGCATCCCATACTTTATTTTAGGATACTAAAACAATCATATGATGAGGTCTATATGGCAAGCAAAGGAATTCCCTGACAAAAGCCATCAGGGTTATCCATCTAGACATCTGACCCTGAAAACCCAGTCAAGCCTTCAGATGATTACAGCCCTGGTTGTTGACTTAACTTCAATCTTGTAAGAGAATGACTGAGCTGAGCACCTCTTGAAATACTGAACCACAGAAATTATAAAATAATAAATGTGTGTTGTTTTATACTGCTATGGTTTGAAGGAATTTGTTCCATAGTAATAACTCATAGAGCAAATATGTCCTCAATCATGGTTTTTAGAGTTACAATCCGGAGAGGAGGAAACACACAGATCACTTGTTTCTAAGATATCTCTCAGCGTATCAGCCTTTGTTCGCTTTGTTTTGTTATTGTTTGCTTGAACTCCAATGTCACTAGGCCTTTGGTAGTGATTAACTTGTTAAATTTTGACTTCTTTTAAAATAATCAGTTTTCATGGTTCACTAAAACTGTTCTGTCCTGGAATAAATCAAAGTCTTTTTTTTTTCCCTTCTTACAGTCACATTTTATTTTCCTAATTCCGATTGAGACCTCAAGAGAATAGAAAGAGCGTACATTTTGATGGGAAGTAAAAACTGTCATTTCATAAATTATAATGCCTCTCTTTCTTAAAGAAAGAAAGATTATCTCCCTTTCTATGCTTCTAGAAGGAATATATGGGTCAATTAATCTTCTCCATCACAAGCAGGTTCTGTGACCAATTTTCTCTCTTTGTTGATTACTTGGCAGATTTTTTTTTCCTAAAAGAATATTCCATATTCTATAATTTACTTTTGAATACTACATAGGTACCTGTCTCTAGAGATCACCTTTTTTCCTCATTCCCATGTTTAACATCTGTGTAAATATCTGCTTCACTGAAAACCCAATGCAGTTCTTTTCTGCTGAGTACTGTTTATTTCTCCTCCCTCCCCACCAACCTCTGCCCAGATACTCCAGAAAGAAATGCATTATGATTGTGGCTCAAGTGGGAGTTTGGGAACAAGATGATATGTGTCCTAATGTTTAGGAGTCCCTGATTACAACTTGAAAACATCCCTTTCCTCCTCTTTAAGCAGTTTACCAGTTTAAACTGCCTCAAAAGATTTCTTGGCCATAATAATTCTTCATTAATAATATGGCAGCATAATGGAAAACTACAAACTGCAGGACTGCTTAGAGGGAAATAGAACAGCTGATGTGACTTCTCATATTCACTATGCAGAATTCAAAGTGATACACATGGGTGAAAAACGCTTGCATCAACTTTCCTCTTAAAGAACATATAGCTAGCTGGTAATTAACTGCAGAGCATTTCCTCATGTAGCATTTTACTCTTAACTCATGTATTTCTTGAGGTAGCAGAAAGTTCTTTGCCCTAGCAAGCAAGAGACCTGGTATCATCCATGGTTCTGCCACATTTCACTATCTAGTTGTTGAGAATCAATTCAAACATTATCTCAACGTTTGGGCTTCTCCAGTGGCTCAGTGGTAAAGAATCCACCTGCCAATGCAGGAGACATGGGTTCAATCTCTGATCTGGGAAGATCCCACATGCCAAAGAGCAACTAAGCTTGTGCACAACTACGGAGCCTACACTCTAGAGCCTGGGAACCAAAACTGCTGAAGCCCGCATGCCTAGAGACTGTGCTCTACAACAAAAGAAGCCACCACATTGAGAAGTCCAGGCACTGCAGTCAGAGAGCCCTAGCCCCCACTCTCTGCAACTAGAGAAAAGCTTGAAAAGCTACGAAGACCGAATCTATGCAAAAATAAATAAATAAAATTATTTAAAAAAATATTCTCTTAACTCTAGCAACTAAGTTCAGTTGCCAACATCAAATTGCCAACATCCGTTGGATCATAGAAAAAGCAGGAAAGTTCCAGAGAAACATCTACTTCTGCCTTATGGATTACAGTGAAGCCTTTGACTGCAGGGATCACAAAAAACTGGAAAATTCCTCAAGAGATGGGAATACCAGATCACCTTTCCTGCCTCCTGAGAAATCTGTTTGCAGGTCAATAAACAACAGTTCAAACTGGACATGGAACAACAGACTGGTTCCAAAATGGGAAAGGAGTACATCAAGGCTGTATATTGTCACCTTGCTTATTTAACTTATATGCAGAGAACATCATGTGAAATGCCAGGCTGGATGAAGCAAAAGCTGGAATCAAGATTGCCAGGAGAAGAATTAATAACCTCAGATATGCAGATGACACCACCCTTAAGGCAGAAAGTGAAGGGGAACTGAAGAGCTTCTTGATAAAAGTGAAAGAGGAGAGTGAAAAAGCTGGTTTAAAACTCAACATTCAAAAAACTAAGATCATGGCATCCGGTCCCATCACTTCATGGCAAATAGATGGGGAAACAATAGAATCAGAGACAGGCCTTATTTTCCTGGGTTCCAAAATCACAGCAGATGGTGATTGCAGCCATGAAATTAAAAGATGCTTGCTCCTCGGAAGAAAAGTTATGACCAACCTAGACAGCATATTAAAAAGCAGAAACATTACTTTGCCAACAAAGGTCCATCTAGTTAAAGCTGTGGTTTTTCCAGTAGTCAGGTATGGATGTGAGAGTTGGACCATAAAGAAAGGTGAGTGCTGAAGAATTGATGCTTTTGAACTGTGGTATTGGAGAAGACTCTTGAGAGTTCCTTGGACTGCAAGGAAATACATCCAGTCAATCCTAAAGGAAATCAGTTCTGAAAACTCATTGGAAGGACTGATGCTGAAGTTGAAACTCCAATACTTTGGTCACCTGATATGAAGAACCAACTCCTTGGAAAAGACCCTGATGCTGGGAAAGATTGAAGGCAGGAGGAGTAGGGGATGACAGAGTATGAGATGGGTGGATGGCATCACCGACTCAATGGACATGAGTTTGAGCAAACTCGGGGAGTTGGTGATGGACAGGGAAGCCTGGCGTGCTGCAGTTCATGGGGTTGCAAAGAGTCAGACATGATTAAGCCACTAAACCGCACTGAGCAACTAAGTTGACTGTGATGTGCAATTTTACTCACATTACCAAGATCTTTATTTTTTATTCTCCAGGGTCTTTATGTTTGATTTCTTCCTCAGCAGTCATATTATTTAATGCATGTCTTATTTTAAACCCACACAAATTCTTTATGGGTCAAATATTGGAAATATTAATAAATGGAAATGGCTTCTGTCCTCATGATTTATTCCAGGATCTAACATGTACCAGGAACTAAACAATTTTATATACATTATAGTACAAAATTTTAATTGAAGTAGACACCTTTAGTCATTCTACAGATGACAAACAGAGACAAAACAGTGACTTCTTTGGGTTGACAGCTCTAGTGACTCATTTAAAGGCAGTCTAACTAATTAGAATCCATGTACTCTTAATTGTGCTGAAGCTAAGAAAGTACTTAAATCTCATCTAAATCCTTAATCTTTCTGATCCAAGGGAATGTGGATTAGATGCTTTCTAAGTCTCCTCTTCTCTAATTACTGAAGTCTCCTCTTCAGTAATTATAAAGGCAAGTACCTTTGGTCTAATGTGTTCCACTGATTCATAAAGTTCCACTGATGCAATGTTTGGCATAAATATTGTCAAAATATAAAGACTTTTTTTCCCTCATCTTTGTTATGCAGTGTGAATGGATGAATGACACCAGGACTGAGGAGTCATTAGGAAGTTGATTTCCTTGCGTTTCCTGACATTTCTTCCCTGTTCTGCTTGCTTCCCTTCAGTCAAGTACTGTGTCTCTTTGCCCACCTTTATCCGCTGCTGTAGACTCACCAGGCCCAAGCCTGTTGCCACAGGCTTCTGAATCTTCTCCCTACCATTAGCCTCGCTCCTTGTCATCCCTATGGGGATGACTCTTCCAATGCAGCATGCCTGATCCCTGTAATTGCAGTGACAACTGGTCCAAGTAATACATCAGTGACTCTTTGTTGCCCTCAGAGGAAGAACATAAAAGATCAACACACTCTCCATCATTGGATGCTTACCGACTTCTGCAGCGTCCTCACCCGTGACTCATCCTTCCAAAGTCTCATTGTTTGGCCACTCTACTGCATTGCTCAGTAAGGAACACGGGGGCTATTATTTCCCTCCTTTTCTTCATCAACTCCTACCCGGTCTTCAAAAGGTTAGTCAAACCTTCCTTTGAAGGTTTTCCTATTCTCGTACCTCCCAGTCCCAACTGCATTAGGAGTTACACTGTTATTTCTTTGACATTTTAATAATTAATAACAGACAATGAAGGACAGCCACTAAGTGGTCCTTTCTCCACCTGCCCCCAAAGACTGCAAGTGACAGGAAGGTCAATGTGACACCTTTCTTATTGCTTTTTCAACTTACTTAAAACTTCTTATGTGTCAGGCAGTATTTTAAAGTATTTTACAGATACTAACTTGGTTACTCCTTACAACCTTATGAGGTAGATATTCTTATCCACTTTACACAGATAAATACACTTAGACAAAAATAAATTAGGTAGCTTGTCCAAGGTCCCTCAGCAAGTAAGTGGTAATCAAGGGACAATCTGGCTCCACAATCTGTTCTTTTAACACAACTCTATACCATATACCTATATCCTCAGTTCTTTGCACTTGGCCAAAAATATTAATAGGTGTTTAACAAGTATTTCTTGAGTGAATAAATGACTGTTTAGCCAAAAATGCAACATTAAATGCTTAAGTGTACAGTGAAAATGCTACTTTCCAACAACAGAAATCACCCTCCAGTTGAGCATTGGTTTACTTGGAATGAACTTTGAATTCTGGAGCATCATTTTACATCATTCAAAAGAAGAGAAAAGGAAAATGGCAATATTGTCATTAAAACTAATAAAGCAGCTCAACTTTGGAGATGTGCACCAGTGATTGAAAACGTTGAATGTCACCACATGCATTTCCAGGTCTTTAGGGTGTTAAGAGAGTAAGTAGATTCCCCCTCCTCATTTTAGTATCCATTTTATAGAAAGCCTTCACTGATACTGTGGTTGCAACTGTGTCTCTTTGCTTGCTGTCTGTAGGGACAACACATCTGGGATAAAGTGACTCAGATGGAGAAACAGCAGATGTCACTCGCTGAAGTGACCACCTCGCTATTATCCATGATTCAATCAGCGTGGATGCACGGGGTCAAGAAAAACAAATTGGGATATGCCTGAATGTCATGTCCATTGAAACCCACTCATGTTACCATATTTCTCACATCCTGTGATGAAAAGGATTTGAGATTTCACCCAGAATCAATTAGAAAGAATACAAGCAGAAATAAAATATTACAAAGTGCTAAATACACATCTTTTTTTCTTTTTAAGCTGTCATCTTTTGAACATCTATCTGGTGGGGAAGAAGTTTAATTTAAGGTGAACAATTAGACATGTTTGTTGTTTCTAGTTTAAATTAAGTGAAATAGCACATTTAATATATTTTAGGTATTCCAGGTTGCAAATTTTCAGTGTGAGTGGTTTTCATAAGCTGTGTGATAAATTGTGGTAGATTTGTATTAATCACAATAGCTATAATTTATCTGGAAGTCACTATAGAGTAATTTAATTCTAACAACCACTCTGTATGGCAGTCATCATTAATATACTTTTATTATAGGGAAGGAAGTGGAGGTTCCCTGAAGTTGAATATCCTAGGAGAACCAGGACATAAACATAGTTTTGTCTGATTACAACACACATGTTAAATGATCAGCTCTCTCTCTTTGAAAAATTAATTTGGAGTGCATATATCATTGTGTGGGTATGGATGTGAGCATGTTTGCTGGAGAATAATGAGCATTGTGGAAGCTCCATGGTATTTACTCAAGGAATCATATTCCTAAGAATGATGAAAAAAATCTTCCAATGATCTGTTTGGAGCCAAGAGAGTCCTAAGTTTCTTAGGCAAGTAATTATGTTAGAGTGAGAAAAAGGGGAAACATGTATATAAATGATATGCCATCTGCCACAGACTACAGACTTATACCGAAGGAATAAGTAGTAGTGGAGGTCCTGGTGGTGGGGATAGTAGTTATAATAGGGAAACAGCACTGATACTTCAAAAGGCTTTTGAAAAGATGCCCAACATTGCTCATTATTAGAGAAATGCAAATCAAAACTACAGTGAGGTATCACCCCAGACCAGTCAGAATGGGACATCATTTAAAAAAAAAAAAACAACTATAAACAATAAATGCTGGATAGGGTAGGCAGAAAAGGGAACCCTCTTTCACTTTTCGTGGGAATGTAAATTGATACAACCACTATGGGGAACAGTTTGGAGGTTCCTTAAAAAACTAAAAATAAAACAAACAAATAAATTATCATATAACACAGCAATTCTACTACTGGGCATATACCTTGAGAAAACCATCTTCAAAAAACACATGGACCACAATGTTCACTGCAATACTGTATACAGTAGCCGTGACATGGAAGCAACCTAGATGCACATCAACAGATGAATGGGTAAAGAAGATAAGGTACATAGATTGTTGCTGCTGTTTAGTCCCTAAGTTGCGGTACATGTATACAATGGATGGTTGCTCCATCATCAAAAGGAATGAAATTGGGTCATTTGTAGCAATGCGGATGAACCTAGCGTCTGTCATACAGAGTGAAATAAGTCAGAAAGAGTAAAACAAATATCATATGTTAACACATATGTATATGGAATCTAGAAAAATGGTACAAATGAACCTATCTGCAGGGCAGGAATAGGGATGCACACATAAAGAAAAGACGTGTGGACACAGCAGGGGAAGGAGAAGCTGGGTGAACTGAGAGAACAGCACCAACACATACACACCAGAGTGTGTAAAACGGAGAGCTAGTGGAAAGCTGCTGCATAGCAGAGGGAGCCCAGCCCAGTGCTGTGTGGTGGGGGTGGGATGGGGGTGCCGGGAGGGAAGCTCAAGAGGGAGGGGATATATGTATATGTTTGGCTGATTCATGTTGGTGTAGAGCAGAAAGTAATACACCATTGTAAAACAATTACACTACAATTAAAAAATAAATAAATAAAAGTAAAGAGCTTTCACATACTAGTGACCATAGTAATGACTTACATTGACTACCTCATGTATTCACCCCAAAAATCCAAAGCAAAGCACTATTATCATCCTTGACTTACAGAGAAGGCATCCACAGCTTGAAGTCTTTACAAAGTGTGCCCAGGAGAATTCTAACACAGCCGCCAAGATTTCTGCTCCTCTCTTGTAGTGTGGGCGTACACTTTGAATATGATGGAATAACCCCTCCAGGGATAGGTTATGTTACATGCCTGCTAAGTCACTTCAGTCATGTTCAACTCTTTGTGACCCTGTGGAGTGTAGCCCACCAGGCTTCTCTGCCCATGGGATTCTCCAGGCAAGAAAACTGGAGTGGATTGCCATGCCCTCCTCAGGTTATTTTACATACCACAGTTGAATTAAGGTAGGTATGACCTAATGATGTGAGCCCTTAAAAAACAAAACAAAAACAGGCTCTTCCTGTAGAAAGCATTTGAAGACTGAGGGCGATTCTTTGTTTCTGGTTCTGAAGATGGAGGGAGCCACATGGAAAGGAATGCAGATGGTGTCCAGATGCTGAGTGCAGTCACTGGCTAACAGCCAGCAAGGAAATGGGGAGTCTGCACCCACAGCGGCAAAGAACTCAATTATGCCCTAAGCACGTGAGCTTAGAGAACTACCTGGACTTGAAGATGAGAGTCTGACTGAGACCTTGATTTCAGCTTTGTGAAACCCTGGGCTGGTATTACTGTATACTGTTGTCCAGACTTCTAACTACCCAAAGTGTGAG
>NC_057403.1:1013972-1086353 GCF_019320065.1 Cervus canadensis | reverse complement strand
CATAGACCCAACTCAAAACTCATTACTGGGCACTCCATTGCTCTCCAAAGAGAAGAAATCAAGTTCCACGCACCAGTACACTGACGCAAGCTTCCCTAACCAGAAAACCTTGACAAGCCAAACGTCCAACCCCACCCACTGGGTAAATCCTCCACAATAAAAAGGAACCACAGACCTCCAGAATACAGAAAGTCCACTCCAGACACAGCAATCTAAACAAGATGAAAAGGCAGAGAAATACCCAACATGTAAAGGAACATGAAAAATGCCCAGCAAGTCAAACAAAAGAGGAGGAGATAGGGAATCTACCTGAAAAAGAATTTAGAATAATGATAATAAAAATGATCCAAAAATCTTGAAAACAAAATGGAGTTACAGAGAAATAGCCTGGAGACAAAGATTGAAAAGATACAAGAATTGTTTAATAAAGACCTAGAAGAAATAAAAAAGAGTCAATTAAAAATGAACAATGCAATGAATGAGATCAAAAACACTCTGGAGGGAACCAAGAGTAGAATAACGGAGGCAGAAGATAGGATAAGTGAGGTAGAAGATAAAATGGTGGAAATAAATGAAGCAGAGAGGAAAAAAGAAAAAAGGATCAAAAGAAATGAGGACAACCTCAGGGACCTCTGGGACACTGTGAAACGCCCCAACATTCGAATCATAGGAGTTCCAGAAGAAGAAGACAAAAAGAAAGGCCATGAGAAAATACTCGAGGAGATAATAGCTGAAAACTTCCCTAAAATGGGGAAGGAAATAGTTACACAGGTCCAAGAAACCCAGAGAGTCCCAAACAGGATAAACCCAAGGCAAAACACCCCAAGACACATATTAATCAAATTAACAAAGATCAAACACAAAGAACAATATTAAAAGCAGCAAGGGAGAAACAACAAATAACACACAAGGGGATTCCCATAAGGATAACAGCTGATCTATCAATAGAAACCCTTCAGGCCAGAAGGGAATGGCAGGACATACTTAAAGTAATGAAAGAGAATAACCTACAACCTAGATTACTGTACCCAGCAAGGATCTCATTCAGATATGAAGGAGAATTCAAAAGCTTTACAGATAAGCAAAAGCTGAGAGAATTCAGCACCACCAAACCAGCTCTTCAACAAATGCTAAAGGATCTTCTCTAGACAGGAAATGCATAAAGGTTGTATAAACGTGAACCCAAAACAACAAAGTAAATGGCAACGGGACCACACCTATCAATAATTACCTTAAATGTAAATGGGTTGAATGCCCCAACCAAAAGACAAAGATTGGCTGAATGGATACAAAAACAAGACCCCCATATATGCTGTCTACAAGAGACCCACCTCAAAACAAGAGACACATACAGACTAAAAGTGAAGGGCTGGAAAAAAATATTTCATGCAAATGAAGACCAAAAGAAAGCAGGAGTCGCAATACTCATATCAGATAAAATAGACTTTCAAATAAAAGCTGTGAAAAGAGACAAAGAAGGACACTACATAATGTTCAAAGGATCAATCCAAGAAGAAGATATAACAATTATAAATATATATGCACCCAACATAGGAGCACCGCAATATGTACGGCAAACACTAACAAGTATGAAAGAGGAAATTAATAGTAACACAATAATAGTGGGAGACTTTAATACCCCACTCACAACTATGGATAGATCAACCAAACAGAAAATTAACAAGGAAACACAAACCTTAAATGACACAATGGACCAGCTAGACCTAATTGATATCTATAGGACATTTCACCCCCAAAAGCAATCAACTTCACTTTCTCAAGTGGCACCGGGAACGTTTCCAGAATAGATCACATCTGGGCCATAAATTCTTAGTCTTGGAAAATTTCAAAAAAATTGAATTCATCCAGTCATCTTTTCTGACCACAGTGCAGTAAGATTAGATCTCAATTACAGGAAAAAAAGTGTTAAAAATTCAAACACCTGGAGGCTAAAGAACACGCTTCTGAATAACCAACAAATCATAGAAGAAATCAAAAAAGAAATCAAAATATGTATAGAAATGAATGAAAATGAAAACACAACAACCCAAAACCTATGGGACACTGTAAAAGCAGTGCTAAGGGGACGGTTCATAGCATTACAGGCTTACATCAAGAAACAAGAAAAAAGTCAAATAAATAACCTAACTCTACACCTAAAGCAATTAGAGAAGGAAGAAATGAAGAACCCCAGAGTTAGCAGAAGGAAAGAAATCTTAAAAATCAGGGCAGAAATAAATGCAAAAGAAACTAAAGAGACCATAGCAAAAATCAACAAAGCTAAAAGCTGGTTTTTGAAAAAATAAACAAAATTGACAAACCATTAGCAAGACTCATTAAGAAACAAAGAGAGAAGAACCAAATTAACAAAATTAGAAATGAAAATGGAGAGATCACAACAGACAACACTGAAATACAAAGGATCATAAGAGACTACTACCAGCAGCTCTATGCCAATAAAATGGACAACTTGGATGAAATGGACAAATTCTTAGAAAAGTATCACTTTCCAAAACTGAACCAGGAAGAAATAGAAGATCTTAACAGACCCATCACAGGCAAGGAAATCGAAACTGTAATCAAAAATCTTCCAGCAAACAAAAGCCCAGGACCAGATGGCTTCACAGCTGAATTCTACCAAAAATTTAGAGAAGAGCTAACACCTACCTTACTCAAACTCTTCCAGAAAATTGCAGAAGAAGGTAAACTTCCAAACTCATTCTATGAGGCCACCATCACCCTAATTCCAAAATCAGACAAAGATGCCACAAAAAAAGAAAACTACAGGCCAATATCACTGATGAACATAGATGCAAAAATCCTTAACAAAATTCTAGCAAACAGAATCCAACAACATATTAAAAAAATCATACACCATGACCAAGTGGGCTTTATCCCAGGAATGCAAGGATTCTTTAATATCCGCAAATCAATCAATGTAATACACCACATTAACAAATTGAAAGATAAAAACCATATGATTATCTCAATAGATGCAGAGAAAGCCTTTGACAAAATTCAACACTCATTTATGATTAAAACTCTCCAAAAAGCAGGAATAGAAGGAACATACCTCAACATAATAAAAGCTATATATGACAAACCCACAGCAAGCATCACCCTCAATGGTGAAAAATTGAAAGCATTTCCCCTGAAATCAGGAACAAGACAAGGGTGCCCACTCTCACCACTACTATTCAACATAGTGTTGGAAGTTTTGGCCACAGCAATCAGAGCAGAAAAAGAAGTAAAAGGAATCCAGATAGGAAAAGAAGAAGTGAAACTCTCACTGTTTGCAGATGACATGATCCTCTACATAGAAAACCCTAAAGACTCTACCAGAAAATTACTAGAGCTAATCAATGAATATAGTAAAGTTGCAGGATATAAAATTAACACACAGAAATCCCTTGCATTCCTATATACTAACAATGAAAAACAGAAAGAGAAATTAAGGAAACAATACCATTCGCCATTGCAACAAAAAGAATAAAATACTTAGGAGTATATCTACCTAAAGAAGAAACAAAAGACCTTTATCATATTAAAACTATAAAACACTGATGAAAGAAATCAAAGAGGACACAAACAGATGGAGAAAATCCATACCGTGTTCATGGATTGGAAGAATCAATATTTTTTGTTTTTTCCCCCCCCAAAAAAAAATGGCTATTCTACCCAAAGCAAACTATAATTCAATGCAATCCCTATCAAGCTACCAACCGGTATTTTTCACAGAACTAGACCAAAGAATTTCACCAATGTATGGAAATACAAAAAACCTCGAATAGCCAAAGTAATCTTGAGAAAGAAGAATGGAACTGGAGGAATCAACTGCCTGACTTCAGACTCTACTACAAAGCCACAGTCATCAAGACAGTGTGGTACTGGCACAAAGACAGAAATATAGATCAATGGAACAGAATAGAAAGCCCAGAGATAAATCCACGAACCTATGGACACCTTATCTTCGACAAAGGAGGCAAGAATATACAATGGAAAAAAGACAACCTCTTTAACAAGTGGTGCTGGGAAACTGGTCAACCACTTGTAAAAGAATGAAACTAGAACACTTTCTAACACCATACACAAAAATAAACTCAAAATGGATTAAAGATCTAAATGTCAGACCAGAAACTATAAAACTCCTAGAGGAGAACATAGGCAAAACACTCTCCGACATAAATCACAGCAAGATCCTCTATGACCCACCTCCCAGAATATTGGAAATAAAAGCAAAACTAAACAAATGGGATCTAATGAAACTTAAAAGCTTTTGCACTACAAAGGAAACTATAAGTAAGGTGAAAAGACAGCCCTCAGATTGGGAGAAAATAATAGCAAATGAAGCAACAGACAAAGGATTAATCTCAAAAATATACAAGCAACTCCTGCAGCTCAATTCCAGAAAAATAAATGACCCAATCAAAAAATGGGCCAAAGAACTAAACAGACATTTCTCCAAAGAAGACATACAGATGGCTAACAAACACATGAAAAGATGCTCAACATCACTCATTATCAGAGAAATGCAAATCAAAACCACAATGAGGTACCATTACACGCCAGTCAGGATGGCTGCTATCCAAAAGTCTACAAGCAATAAATGCTGGAGAGGGTGTGGAGAAAAGGGAACCCTCTTACACTGTTGGTGGGAATGCAAACTAGTACAGCCGCTATGGAAAACAGTGTGGAGATTTCTTAAAAAACTGGAAATAGAACTGCCATATGACCCAGCAATCCCACTTCTGGGCATACACACTGAGGAAACCAGATCTGAAAGAGACACGTGCACCCCAATGTTCATCGCAGCACTGTTTATAATAGCCAGGACATGGAAGCAACCTAGATGCCCATCAGCAGATGAATGGATAAGGAAGCTGTGGTACATATACACCATGGAATATTACTCAGCCATTAAAAAGAATTCATTTGAACCAGTCCTAATGAGATGGATGAAACTGGAGCCCATTATACAGAGTGAAGTAAGCCAGAAAGATAAAGAACATTACAGCATACTAACACATATATATGGAATTTAGAAAGATGGTAACGATAACCCTATATGCAAAACAGAAAAAGAGACACAGAAATACAGAACAGACTTTTTGAACTCTGTGGGAGAAGGGAGGGGTGGGATATTTCAAAAGAACAGCATGTATACTATCTATGGTGAAACAGATCAACCAGCCCAGGTGGGATGCATGAGACAAGTGCTTGGACCTGGTGCACTGGGAAGTCCCAGAGGAATCGGGTGGAGAGGGAGGTGGGAGGGGGGATCGGGATGGGGAATAAGTGTAAATCTATGGCTGATTCATATCAATGTATGACAAAACCCACTGAAATGTTGTGAAGTAATTAGCCTCCAACTAATAAAAAAATTAAAAAATTAAAATAAAAAAAAAACTTACTACAAAGCTAATGTAACTTATTATAGTACTTATAGTGTGTACTGGCATGAGAAGAGACAAACAGGTATACACAATATAATTCAGTTCAGTCGCTCAGTCGTGTCTGACTCTTTGTGACCTCATCGACTGCAGCATGCCAGGGTTCCACGTCCATCACCAATTCCCAGAGCTTCAGAATATAATTGAGAGCCCCTAAAGTGTCTCATATTTAGGGTCAGCTGATTTTTGACAAGGGTGCCAAGACAATTCAAAGGGAGCAGTTTGTCTTTTCAATAAACAGTGCTGGGATAACTTGATATCTACATGTAAAGGAGTGAAAATGGACCCCTTTCACACACCAGACACAAAGAATAACTTAAAATGAATCAGAGACTTATATGTAACAGCTAAAATTATGAAATTTTACAATAAAATATAAACATAATTCTTCATGTCCTTGGAATTAGTAAATAATTTCTTAGATAACAAAAAGCTCAAGTAACAAAAGGAAAAATAGATAAATTGGTTTCATCAACATTTTAAATTGGGCAACAAAGGACACAATGAAGAAAGTGAATAGATAAGACACAGAGTGGAAGAAATTATCTGCAAATCATAACTGATGAGGGAAAGGTATGAAGATGATGTATTTTTTAAAAACCTGGTATAAACATAAAAAGAGACAGAACTCAAATAAAAATGGGCAGAGAATCTGAATAGACATTTCTCCAAGGAAAAAGGTGTACACACGGCAGTTGAATAGTTCTTCAGGAAATTAAATTCAACATCACAATGAAATAGCACTTCCCATTTACTAGGATGACTATAATCCCAAAAACAACATGTTGGTGAGGATGTGGAGAGACTGAAACCCTGAAACATTTTTGTTGAGATTGTTCAGTTATTTGGAAAACAATAAACCAGTTTCTCAAAATGTTAAACATAGAGTTCCTACATGACCCAGCAACTCCACCTCTAGGTATGCGTGTGTGCTAAGTCGCTTCAGCCATGTCTCTTTGTGACCCTGTGGACTGTAGCCCACCAGGCTTCTCTGCCCATGAGATTCTCCAAGCAAGAATATTGGAGTGGGTTGCCATTTCCGTCTCCAGGTTATCTTCCTGACCCAGAGATGGAAGCTGTGTCTCTTGCATCTCCTGCATGGCAGGCAGGTTCTTTAACAGCAGTGCCGCCTGGGAAGCCTGTATGTACCCCACAAAATGATGACAGATGTCCAATAAAAACATCATTCCTAACAGTCAAAAAGTGGAAAAAAACATAAAATCCCATCAATCAGTTCAGTTCAGTCACTCAGTAGTGTCAGACTATTGCGACCCCATGGACTGCAGCACGCCAGGCCTCCCTGTCCATTGCCAACTACGGAGTTTACTCAAAAACTTGTCCATTGAGTCTGTGATGCCATCCAACCATCTCATCCTCTGTCATTCCCTTCTCCTCTCTCCTTCAATCTTTCCCAGCATCAGGGTCTTTTCCAATGAGTCAGTTCTTCATTTCATGTGGCCAATGCATTGGAGTTTCAGCTTCAGCATCAGTCCTTCCAATGAACACCCAGGACTGATCTCCTTTAGGATGGACTGGTTGGATCTCCTTGCAGTCCAAGGGACTCTCAAGAGTCTTCTCCAACATCAAGTTCAAAAGCGTCAATTCTTCGGGGCTCAGCTTTCTTTATAGTCCAACTCTCATATCCATACATGACTACTGGAAAAACCATAGCTTTGACTAGACAGACCTTTGTTGGCAAAGTCATGTCTCTGCTTTTTAATATGCTGTCTAGGTTGGTCATAGCTTTTTTCCCAAGGAGCAAGTGTCTTAATTTCATTGCTGCAGTCACCATCTGCAGTGATTTTGGAGCCCCCCAAAATACAGTCATCCACTGTCTCCACTGTTTCCCCATCTATTTGCCATGAAGTGATGGGACCAGAGGCCATGATCTTAGTGTTCTGAATGTTGAATCTTAAACCAACTTTTTCACTCCTCTTTCATTTTCATCAAGAGTCTCTTTAGTTCTTCACTTTCTGCCATAAGGGTGGTGTCATCTGAATATCTGAGGTTATTGATATTTCTCCCCACAATCTTGATTCCAGCTTGTGCTTCCTCCAGCCTAGCATTTCTCATGATGTACTCTGTATATAACTTAAATAAGCAGGGTAACAATATACAGTCTCGACGTACTCCTTTTCCTATTTGGAACCAGTCTGTTCCATGTCCATTCTAACTGTTTCTTCCTGACTTGCATACAGATTTCTCAAGAGGCAGGTCAGGTGGTCTAGTAGTCCCATCTCTTTCAGAATTTTCCAGAGTTTGCTGTTGTCCAGATAGTCAAAGGCTTTGGCATAGTCAATAAAGCAGAAATAGATGTTTTTTCTGGAGCTCTCTTGTTTTTGATGATCCAGTGTCATTGGCAATTTGATCTCTGGTTCTTCTGCCTTTTATAAATCCAGCTTGAACATCTGAAACTTCATGGTTCATGTGCTATTGAAGCCTGGCTTGGAGAATTTTGAGCATTATTTTACTAGCATGTGAGATGAGTACAATTGTGCAGTAGTTTGAGCATTCTTTGGAATTGCCTTTCTCTGGGATTGGAATGAAAACTGACCTTTTCCAGTCCTGTGGCCACAGCTGAGTTTTCCAAATTTGCTGGCATATTGAGTACAGCACTTTCACAGCATCACCTTTTAGGATTTGAAATAGCTCAACTGGAATTCCATCACCTCCACTAGCTTTGTTCATAGTGATGCTTCCTGAAGCCCACTTGACTTTGCAGTTCAGAATGTCGTGCTCTAGGTTGGTGATCACACCATTGTGATTATCGGGGTCATGATGATCTTTTTTGTATAGTTCTTCTGTATATTCTTGCCACCTCTTCGTAATATCTTCTGCTTCTGTTAGGTCCATACCATTTCTGTCCTTTATTGAGCCCATCTTTGCATGAAGTGTTCCCTTGGTATCTCTAATTTTCTTAAAGAGATTTCTAGTTTTTCCAGTTCTATTGTTTTCCTCCTTTTCTCTGCATAGATCACTGAGGAAGGCTTTCTTATCTCTCCTTACTATTCTTTGGAACTCTGCATTCAAATGGGAATATCTTTCCTTTTCTCCCTTTTTTCTCTTCTATTCACAGCTATTTGTAAGACCTCCTCAGATAACCATTTTGCCTTTTTGCATTTCTTTTCCTTTGGGATGGTCTTGATCCCTGCCTCCTGTACAATGTCACATACTTCCATCCATAGTTCTTTAGGCACTCTATCAGATCTAATCCCTTGAATCTATTTCTCACTTCCACTGTATAGTCATAGGGATTTGATTTAGGTCATACCTGAATGGTCCAGTGGTTTTCCCTACTTTCTTTAATGTAAGTCTAAATTTGGCAATAAAGGTTTCATGGTCTGTGACACAGTCAGCTCCTGGTCTTGTTTTTGGTGGCTGAATAGAACGTCTCCATCTTTGGCTGCAAAGAATATAATCAGTCTGATTTCGGTATTGACCATCTGGTGATGTTCACGTGTAAAGCCTTCTCTTGTGTTGCTGGAAGAGGCTATTTGCTATGACCAGTGCGTTTTCTTGGCAAAACTAATCTTTGCCCTTCTTCATTCTGTACTCCAAGGCCAAATTTGCCTGTTACTCCTGGTGTTTCTTGACTTCCTTCTTTTGCATTCCAGTCCCTTATAATGAAAAGGACATATTTTTGGGGTGTTAGTTCTAGAAGATCTTGTAGGTCTTCATAGAACCATTCAATGTCAGCTTCTTCAGCATTACTGATTGGGGCATAGAAGTGGATTACTGTGATACTCAATGGTTTGCCTTGGAAATGAACAGAGATCATTCTGTTGTTTTTGAGATTGCATCCAAGTACTGCATTTCAGACTCTTTTGTTGACTATGATGGCTACTCTATTTCTTCTAAGGGATTTTGCCCACAGTAGTTGATATAATGGTCAACTGAGTTAAATTCACCCATTCCAGTCCATTTTATTTTGCTGATTCCTAAAATTTTGATGTTCACTCTTGCCATCTCACGCTTGACCACCTCCAATTTACCTTGATTCATGGACCTAACATTCCAGTTCCTTTGCAATATTGCTCTTCACAGCATCAGACTTTACTTCCATCACCAGTCACATCCACAGCTGGGTGTTGTTTTTGCTTCGGCTCTGTCTCTTCATTATTTCTGGAGTTACTTCTCCACTGATCTCCAGTAGCATATTGGGCACCTACAGACCTGGGGAGTTCCTCTTTCAGTGTCCTCTTTTTTGCCTTTTCATACTGTTCATGGGGATCTCAAGGCAAGAATACTGAAGTGATTTGCCATTCCCTTCTCCCGTGGACCATATTTTGTCAGAACTCTCCACCATGACCCATCTGTCTTGGGTTTTCCACCAACGGTGAATGGATAAACAAAATGTACTTTAATGTTTCTATTATATATTTAACAGAATATTATTCTGCTTATAAAAACAAAAGAAATTCTGATACATTCCACAACATGGATGGACTTTGAAAACATTAGGCCACATGAAAAGAATCCTGTCACAAGAGAATTAGAAGTATATGATTCTACTTAAATGAACTGTGCCAAATAGGCAATTCTATAGAGATAGATAGTAGATTAGTATTTGCCTAGGGCTGGGTGGGTTAGAGAGATTCAGGAGGTGATCTGCTAAAGGGTACATGGAAATAAGAGGAAAATTATTAAACTTAAAAAAAAAGTAGGAGCAAATCTGCATGACTTTTGTTAGGTAATTATTTCTCAGATATGACACTATCTTAGATATGATACCTTAGAAATGACAGAGTTTCTTCTGGGGGTATTGAAATGTTCTAAAATTGATTCTGATGGTTTTCACCCAATTATGAATATACTATAGAGCATCAGCTTGTATAATATAAATTATAAAATTGTATGGCATGCAAAATATATCTCAAGAAGGGCATTAAAATTAACATTTTTAAAGATGTCTTTATAGCATAAGCCATCAGATACATAAAATTGTACCTAGCAAATAGTGGGACATGGGGACAAATGGGGCAAATAGGTAAAATATTCTGCCTATATAAGAAATAAATGCCTGAGTATGTTTAGACTACAATGTATTTTAAGCAAAAAATACCAAATAAATCAGCTACATTTTCAATGTTATCCTTTAAAAAAAAATTCTACTTCTATGACTTGGTAAGATTTATACAATTTATTCCCTCTAAATTTTGTCATTCTCTCATTGTATACTAAACTGACCTTTACCTATTTAGTGATGATATAAACACAGAGCTTCAGAAACTTCATTGAAGTAAGTAAATCTGATTTCATTTTTCTAGTGGTAACAATGCCCTTTGCTTTATAAGTTAATCTGAACTGCGTCTATAAGAGTAACCTCTTGTGATTATGTGTGCCTACTGGGCCAGTTTTGTTAGCATACCATGTCTACCCACAGAAAATGAAGAAGAATGAATAAAAAGGGACAGAAGATTTCAATTTATCACCCATGCCTCACTGTATGCCTTCACATCTCTTTTAAAGTTAAGTGTTGTATTTTTTCCCTTTGGTTCAAGTACTCAAAGCAATTTCAAAGAGTATATGGTCATAATTTAGCAGCAGAAATGCATTCTATCTTTGCAAATTAAACCCTTTTGGAATGTATTCTCAGTTTTAGTTATGAATCTACTCATATTATCAAAGGTATAATGCTAATCTCACAATTTTCTTATTTGATTCTGCTATTTTCCACATTCTTCATTTTATACAGAATGCAGTTTTCTTACAACTTACATAACTTGTCAATAACTGTTGAAATTCTAAATTCATACTCTGAGAGTTTCCAAATTTATTAATCAGTTCAGTTCAGTTCAGTCAGTCATGTCCAATTCTTTGCGACCCCATGGACTGCAGCACGCCAGGCCTCCCTGTCCATCACCAACTCCCAGAACTTACTCAAACTCATTTCCTTTGATTCAGTGATGCCATCCAACCATCCCATCCTCTGTCATTCCCTTCTCCGCCCACCTTCAATCTTTCCCAGCATCAGGGTCTTTACTAATGAGTCAGTTCTTCGTATGAGGTGGCCAAAGTACTGGAGTTTCAGCTTCAGCATCAGTCCTTCCAATGAACATTCAGGACTGATCTCCTTTCGGAAGGACTGGTTGGATCTCCTTGCTGTCCAAGGGACTCTCAGGAGTCTTCTCCAACACCACAGTTCAAAAGCATCAGTTCTTTGGCACTCAGCTTTCTTTATAGTCCAACTCTCACATCCATATGGAAAAACCATAGTCTTGACTAGATGGACCTTTGTTGGCAGGAATACACATATTTGATACACTATCTCAAAATATTTGGACCTGTAACCTCCCTCTACCATTGTGAACCTGAATTAATACAAAAGTTAAATTACCAAAAATCTACAAGAAGCTCTTTGTTTCAGTATATAGAATGAAGACATCATAACTCAAGCAGGTAGCTTTTTGTGAAAATCAGACTTGGCTCAGAATCTGCCTGCAATGCAGGAGACCCAGGTTTGATCCCTGGGTCAGGAAGATCCCCTGGAGAAGGGAATGGCAACCCACTCCACTATTCTTGCAGAATCCCATGAACAGAGGAACCTGGTGGGCTACTGTCCATGAGCTCACAAAGAGGCAGACACGACTGAGCAACTAACACACACACACACAAACAATTTATCAGCCTTCCCTGGTGGCTCAGATGGTAAAGAATCTGCCTGCAATGCAGGAGACTCAAGTTTGATTCCTGGCTTGGGATTAATTTGGGGTCCATGTTAGGTACCTCTTAAGAGCACAAATATTCTGAGCCTTTCAAGAACACACAACATTCTTTTTCTCTTCTGGATAAGTCTTTACAGTATTTGTAACTGCTAATAGGCTTTAACTATGTCAAATAAGTTACCAGTATTTAAATGTCTGTTTTCAGTGCAGTAATTTTCAGCTAAACTGTTTGGAAAACTCTATCATCATTACATGCAAGGTGGGTTTAAACATCCCCCTAGTAGGCTATAGGATTCATTTCAACCCTTGAAAGTATTAAGTCTAGTTTTAGGCACCCAGAGCATTCCAAAAATGGTTTCTGCCAACCAAATGGCCATGTCCTCCAGCATCCCTTCTAGTTTGGCATTTTCTCATTAGGAAAAAAAAAAAAATCTCCTCAAATTGTTAAACAAGATAATTAGAACTAACTAGAACTGGGCTGCTAATAGGCATGGGAATTTTTCAAGGGCATCCATGTCAAAAACTTCTCTTTAATACAGGTCCAGGGTTTGTGAAAACTTGTACAAAGGGAAATGTTGCCACTTTGGATCCCTGGGGAGTTCAGTCCTTCGCCAACATGAATGAACTGCATTGTGCACAAGCCATCGCTTCATTTCTAAGCAAAACATTGAAGTGGGTAGTGTCAGTCTGTTTCTTCTATCTTCACAGTTAGCAACTTAAAAAAGAGAAAGAAATGAATTGCAAGTATTTTAATGTTACACATTCAGAACTGCAGCATGGGAATTTTCTATCTAAAAGAAAAAAAAAGTATGATAGTTGAAACATTATGTAAATCAGAACTTCTCAAGGGGAAAAAGAAAACATTCTACAATTGTAGTATGTCATATCAGATAATGTTTTGTTGTTAGAAGAAATACTCTGATTTTAATTGATAATTAACTTATTACTGTTATTTTTACAAAACTATTAAATAGATGAATCAAAAAGGAATGAAAAACCCTTAATAAACTTGTTGCTTTTACCACTATACTCACTGATAATAAAAGAATGATTCTGCATTTGCAAATATGTTGGTCAATCTGTATGTTGATATGTACATTTAATAGCAAAATCAATAACAAAAAAGTGTTCCATAGATACAGACTGTTGGGCAACAAAAAGTCTAGGAAAACTTCAGCAGTTTTTCTTCACTGGTGATTAGAGAGTTGAAGTGTAACTAATTCTTTTAACCATCTCAGAGAGAAGAAAAAAATGTGTGAAATGAGATATATTCAAATTAAATCCTCGACACTGGCATTCTTTAATGACTTTACCTCATGCTAGTTCCCATTATTCCTCAGCTTTAAATCCAGCCCAGAAGATTAAGAGTCCAAGAGTGAGCTATGAAAGTCCAACATTTAATCTTAGGTCTGTTTCTCACCTACTCAACGTGTCCTGTGAACCTTGACAAATCGTTTAGCAATACAAGAAGTCTCATCTTGCCAAGTCTAATGATCCTTTGCACTTTCTTGTCATACAAATATTCAAAACCTGCTGTCACTGAAGCTTATGAGAAAATTTATCCATGATGGCCAAAAATATCCATTTCTTCTATAGACAAAGGGAGACTCCTTAAATGAAAACTACTACTTTAGGGGTGCTGAACAAAATTTAATGGGAAATAAATAAAATTAAAATGGATTTACAATTCTGGTGAACACAGGAGTTATGGGTAGCCCGCCTACACAAGCTCCAACCACAAAAAACTGTACCAATGGATAAAATTAATAAAGTATAAATTATGCTATTTGTAGGCCTCAGACAACATAAAGAATGGAAATAATTGATTTTAGATTAATTTCTACCTAAGTTTCTATCAGTATAGAGGCATTTTCCAAATTTTCTTATATGAGAGTATTGGCCAAAAAGAGAACAATTGTTTTCATTGGTCAGAAGTACAGAGATCAGAGTTTGGGTTTGCTAAATAAGTAAAAATGTGGGGTAGGAGGAAAAAAAGCCACAGATATGTACAGAATGTTTTCCTTGAGTCTTTGACTGAATATTAACTTTATATTTGCAAGTTGAGACTCTGTGTAGGCTGGCAGGGAAAAGCTTAATTTATGGATGTCAAACAGTACTGGGAATGCTTAGAGTTGTCATCAATCTTAGAAAGAGAGATCACTGAAAACCCAATGAAAATATTAGTCATTCGGTTGTGTCCAACCCTTTGTGACCCAACAGACTGCAGCCCACCAGGCTCCTCTGTCCATGGGATTCTACAGGAAAGAATGCTGGAGTGGGTAGCCATTCCCTTCTCCAGGGGGTCTTCCTGACCCAAGGATTGAACCTGGATCTAATGTGTTGTTCAATTAAAATCCAAGAAAAGCTTTTCCTTATCAATAGAGCAGATGTAATCTTACAGTAAGAGTTACTCAAGGACATTCCTAACAAAACCTAAAACTAGCTTTAGTGTAATAAAGCTAATCTAACAGCAAATTAAGTGATTGACAGAACAGATCTGAAAGCTCTTGAAAATGAAATCCAGATTCTCATATACATTGTTGAATTAAAACATTTGTAACACACACCCAGAGAAAACAGTAGAAACAGAGATAATACTCTGGCGGATATGAGCAGAGTAGTGATTTAGAGTAGCCACGTAAATATGTTTAATGAGTGAGAAAAAAACGAATATAACCTGAACAGGTATACATAATCAAAGTCTAAAATGGAAGTGAGGAAAGATCTGAAAAAGAAAAGTCTTCAAATTTGACAAATAACTTGCAATTTTAGGAAGCAAATCAAATTCTGAACCATCTAAATTTAAAAAAAAAAAGACAAATCTAAACACATTAGAGCTTAAATTGCTGAAAATCAAAGAAAAAGAAAACCTTATAAGCCCTCAGTGGAGAAAGATAAAAACATACACAGGATCACTGATAAGAATGGGTGTTGAGTTTCATTGGAACAATGCAGTGAGGAAGCCAAGATAACTTTAAATTACTAAAAATAAAAAGTCACTTTTGAATTCTATGTCCAGAGAAAAATCCCATTTAAAATATAGGCAAAATAAAGATATTTTTAGTACAGGAGCTGAATTTGACACCAGCAAACTAGAAATAAAGGAAATATTAAAGTAAGTTGAGCTAAGAGAATCTGGTGGTGTCTGATACTACATTGAGTTCACAAAAATGAATGAAGAGAAAGAAACTGGTAAACAGTTTTGTAAGCACAAAAGACTTTTTTTTTCTATAAAATTTTCTTTAAAGGATAACTGTTCAAAGCAAAATAATAGCTATGTATTGAGAATGATAAAAAGTGAAGGAGAATAAAAACAACTGAAACAAAGATGTTTCAGTTGGCAACTAAAGTATATATTTATTACTGGAAAGGTCTCACAATTACATGTGAAGTGGTAAGTTCACATCAAGATACACTTTAGACACTGATGATGAATATTAAAATACTTAGCATGAGAGCTGGAAGTAAAACAGATAAAACTTAATAGAAGAGAATGAAAGATTAGTACAAATAAATGGTTAATTCAAAAAAAGTCAAAAAAAGGATGAAATTAGGAAAAGGGGCAGAAATAATTTAAAACTTGTATAATGATAGACATAAACCAAAGCATATCAATAACTATATTACATAAAAAACTTGAAGTTCAACAAGAAGACAGATTCTCAGATGAAAAAAACAATGAAAGACTCAACTATATGCTGTTTTAATGAGATTGTTTATTTATAAAAACACAGAGTTCAAAGAAATCAATGGAAATAGTAAGCAAGCGAAAGCAGGGATACCTATGTTAATATCAAATGAAGTAGACCTCAAGAGGAGTCTTATTAGCAAAGACAAAAAAAATATTTTATAATGATAAAGAGCAGTTTATCAAGAAGACATTCACTGCATGCTCACTGAATGATAGGAAAAGAGATAGAATTTCAGTAAGGTTATAGAAGATGTGACTATAACTAAGAACCTAATTGATATTTGTAGACCCCTATGCACAAAAATCTGGTCCCATCACTTCATGGCAAATAGATGGGGTAACAGTGGAAACAGTGACAGACATTATTTTGGGGGACTCCAAAATCACACTGCAGATGGTGACTGCAGCCATGAAATTAAAAGACGCTCACTCCTTGGAGGAAACGTTATGACCAACCTAGACAGCATATTAAAAAGCAGAGACATTACTTTGCCAACAAAGGTCCATATAGTCAAAGTTATGGTTTTTCCATTAGACATGTGTGGATATGAGAGTTGGACTATAAAGGAAGCTGAGCGCTGAAGAACTGACGCTTTTGAACTGTGATGTTGAAGAAGACTCTTGAGAGCCCCTCGGACAGCTAGAAGATCCAACCAGTCCATCCTAAAGGAAATCAGTTCTGAATATTCATTGGAAGGACTGATGCTGAAGCTGAAACTCCAATACTTTGGCCAACTCATGCGAACTGACTCATTGGAAAAGACCCTGATGCTGGGAAAGATTGAAGGTGGGAGGAGAAGGGGATGACAGAGGATGAGATGGTTGGATGGCATCACTAACTCAAAGGACATGAGTTTGAGTAAACTCCAGGAGTTGGTGATGGACAGGGAGACCTGGCGTGCTGCAGTCCACGGGGTCGCAAAGAGTTGGACATGACTGAGTGACTGAACTGACTGAAACTGAATGTGCACACACACACACACAAAATGCCTAAAAGGTATTCTACAAAGGAACATAGAGCATCCAAAACAATAGACTGTATTTTGAACCACAGAAGTAGTCTTAATACATATCAGAGATTGAAATCATAGTATATACTCTGTCAGAATTAAATTAGGCAACAGAACAGAGATATGGAAAATCTCAAAACGTTGGGAAATTCAACAACACTTATGTAACAATAAGAGCTAGTAAAATAAGAAAATATTTAGAACTGAAGGAAAAGGATATATGGGATACCATTAGAGCAGTGTTTAGAGGGTAAGCTACAGCTTAAGTTGTGTATATAGAGAAGGAAGACAGAAAAGAGTTATTCAAATGTTAACTATTTAAAAAGCTGGTAAAAATGAATTAACTATTAAAGTTTAACTCAGAACAAAAGCAAACCATGAGGTTAAAAGAACAAGAAAGAAAATAGAAACAGACAAATAGAGAAAAATCATTATCCCCAAAAGAAAAAAACAAATAAACAACCTTAATAAGCACATTACTAGACTAAGGAAAAAAAAAAGAGAAAAACATAGCATCAGGAAAGGAGGAGGTGGCATTGATACAGAAACACTAAATGTGAACAACCCCCTCCCTAAAAATTTGACAACTCACATAAGGATGCATTCATTGAAAATGCAAATTATCAGATGCAAAAAAATAGATAAATAATTCTGCATTTGGTAAGACATTGAACTTTTAGTTAATTTTTAAATTAATAGTCTTGCCATGAAGAAATCTTCATGTGCAGATGGCTTCCCTGTTGAATTCGAGATAACACTGTTAGAAGAAATATTATCAGTCTTAAACAAACAGAAAACAGTGGAGAAGGGAACTCATTCTAACTGATTTTATGAGGTCACCATAACCTTGATAGGAAAACCAGACAAGGACATAGCAAGTAAATAAAACTCCAAACTAATAATGGCAGACACAACTCACAAAATATTAGCAAATTCAATCCAACAATATACAAAAAGAAACATATGATATTATAAGACCAAGTTGGGTTTATCCCTGAATAGTTTATCCTTTCCTTTAACATTTGAACATCAATTTAATTCACCATTTTAACAGGATAAAGGGAAAAAAATAGGATTAAATCAATAAATGCAGAAAAAGCATTGGCAAAATTTAATGCACATTTGTGAGAAAAAAAAATCTTATAGCAAAGTAGCAACAACAATTTTGGGTGAGGGAGGAGGGAGAACTTTTTCAGTCAGATAAGGACACCTGTGAAAATTCTACTGGGAACAGCATACATAATATTAAAAGAGTAATGATTTCCTTCTAATATGTCAGGAGTAAGATAAGATTGGCTACCCCAATCCTGCTATTCAGTATTGTCCTAGAAGTCCTACCCAGGGCAATAATACAAGGAAAATAGAGAAAAAGTATAAAGATGGACAAGAAGATGTAAAATGTTCTTTATAATGTTCTTAGAATACAGAGATTTCAAGTATCTATTAGAACTAATAAATAAATTAATGACTAATACAGACTACAATGGAAACAATAAAATATCAGTTCCATTTATATAAACTGATGATAAACAATAGACAAATTAAATTTAAAATGCCATTTACAATAGCATCTGAAGTCATAAACAGTGTAGGATTAGGTTTTATGTAAGACTACTATACAAAAAAACTACAAAAGACTGGAGACACTTTTTGAAGACTTAAAATATTGATGAGATATACAATGTTAATGGACTGAAGACACACACAGCATTATTAATATGTCAGTGCAGTTTCTAACAAAATTCCATGAAGAATTTCTGAAATTTAAAACCTGATTCTAAAATTCATACAAAATGCAATGAAATTATAATAGCCAAAACAATCTTGTAAAAGAAGAAAAGTAGACTATTTACACTACCTTCTATTCAAGATTAGTCATAAACTTACAGTAAGCAAGATAATTGGTATTAGCCCAAGAATAGACAAATAGACCAATGGAATCAAGTAGTAACTCCAAAAATAGACACATACTTCTCTGATCTAAAGTATTAAAAACTGAGACACAATTAGGATATAACACTGTGTAAGTTTAAGGTGTAAACTTGTTGATTTCATAAGCTTTTATGTATTGCAAAATGATTACCACTGAAATGTTAGCTTACATTTCCATCCTGTCACATAATTGATCTTTGTGTGAGGATGGCACCTAGAATCTCCTACAATGTTGTTTTGGTGATGTCACCTCTATGGCCAACTGACTTTTGAAAAAGGTGACAAAGTAGCTCAATGGGGAGAGAGTCTTCTTCAAAAAGGAGTGCTGGAAAACTTGACATTTGTATGAAAAAAATTTACTTCAATCTATCATCACAATATATACAAAAAATAACTCAAAAATTACTATAGATCTATATGTAACTGCTAAAAGTATTAAACTTCTAGAAGAAAACAAACGAGAGAATCTTTATTGACATTGAGTCAGGCAAAGATTTTTTTTGTATAGCAAAAACTATGAAAGAAAATATTGATTTAAGAGTACATTCCTACCGAGATGTAAATGATTTGTTATTTAGAAGAATATAGTTAAAAAACCAAAAGGCAAAACAATCTGGATAAGTTTTTTGATAACTATATATCTAACAAAGGGCTTGTATCCAGAATATAAGGAACACTTATAGCTCAATAACAAAAAGATTTAAAAGGTGATAATTAAATTGGTAAGAGATTTTAAGACTTTTCCATTTAAATAGCCAATGGCCCTTGTTTATGAACAATGGCAGCATCATTAGCCATCATAGAAATGCAAGTTCAAACTACAATGTGTCTTCATTATCCACACGTGTCCACTACAATCCTAAAATTAGGAAGACTGACAATATGATGAGTTAGTCAGGATGTGAGGACCTGGAAAGCTTAGACATAGCTGGCAGAAATGCAAAATTGTACAGTCAATTGGGAAATCAGTATGATAGTATCTTATAAAGTTAATATATCTGACTTTGCTTTGAGGTAGTATGTATGACTATAAACATGACCCTGAAATTGGAACAGTGCAAAAAATCTTACTAATCAAAGATGGATCATAGTTGTGACTTTTTAAGATTCTGTGAACTATCACAAATTCACTTTCAGTTATATATGCTTAGAGAGATTTAAAAATCTTATAAGGCTAATACTTTGTAGACTAAAATACTGAAAACAGGATGAAAAAATTACTTCTTTGTTAAAAAAAAATACAAGGGTAATTTGAACAGTGCTTGCTTCTTATTTCACAACTCACACTGTGGAATGAACATTTTTTTTTTCCCTCCCTGTGCCTTGGCAAGCTGTCATACTTCTTTTTTAGTTAGGATCAACTTCCAACATTTTATCCTTTGCAGTTTCAGTGTCACATGAAGGCTTTTTGCATCAGTCACTTCCTCTGGGACACTCTCGCCCATTTCATCGCAGCACTATCTCATTTATGTCAGTAAGTTTGCTCTCACCAAGTTCTGGTGACTACAGATCTCAAATCTCTTGAATGGCAGGAACAGTGTGACGTATCCACAGCAGCTGCTTCTCCTATCATGTCAGTTATATTTCATTTGAATTTCACTTTCAGCTTTACGGCTTTTTATTTCTTGGCTGCCCTTTCATCTTCACTGGTCATTTCTCGCTTTCAATTATCCGTTTCTGTAAAATACATCATGACTATCCCGGAGAGACAGGAGACAACACAAAGGCAAACTTGCTGTCTGGGTGTGTACAGATGCATAGATTGTGGAAAGAAATGGTGCAACTGATCACTACTAAGGCTCATCTGATATTTATATGATGATCAGTACATTAAAGAGGTACCAGTGAAGTTTGTGTTTCATGCAGTTATCACAATTAATATAAAATTGCAACTGAAATTAGAACTATGTTGTTGGGGGAATGGTATGAATTACCATGGTGTCTTTAATTTAGTTGGCTATAAGAAAAATACCATAGAGTGGGAGGATTAAAAACAAATATTTGTTTCTCATAGATCTGGGGGCTAGGAAGTTCACAATCAAGGAAAGGGGGGATTCAGAGCCTGCTGTGCGCCAGCTTCCTGGTTCACAAACGGCCCTCTTCTCGCTGAGTTCTAACATGATGGAAAGAAGGCTGGCTAACCCTCTGGTCTCCTCTTATAAGAGTATAATGCCACTCATGAGGGCTGGAGCTCCAAGACTTAATTACCTCCTAAAGGCTCTGACCCAAATAGCATCGTCCTGGGGCCAGGTTTCAACGTATCAATTCAGGACAAGTGTGCAGGCACAAACTTTCAGTACACCACACACGATAACAAAATGTGTGCATATCAGAATCCTACAGAGTGACGACTGTCTGCGTGGACTTATCAAATGACTGAGATTTTCCACTTTGATGTGTTTTCCCAAGAGAAATGAAAATGCACATCCACTTAGATTTGTGTACATATGTCATCACAGTGGCACTTTATTCATAATAGATAAAAAGTGCCAGTAACCCAAATGTTCATCAGCTCCTGCATAAATACGCAAATCGTTGTATATCCATATGACGCAACACTACTCAGCAATAAAATGTAACAAAATATTACTATATGCAACAATATAAGTGGATTTTAAAATATTAAAATGTATCAAAGAAGTACAACACAGACACTATATATTACATGGTCCCACTGATAAGATGTTATAAGAACAAATGTAGTAACAGAAAATTATCAGTAGTTCCTTGGAATGAGGGGAAGTTATCAAATGCAAACAAAGCACAAAGAAGATTTAAGATGAAGGAATTGTCTTACATCTTGAAGTGAATGTGTTTACATATAATTACTCAGATTCAAATTGCATACTATGAGTATAGTGAATTTTACTACATATAAACTATACTTCAATAAAAAGTGCTTAAAAAAAAACTAACATAAAGTGATTTTTGTCTGAAACTCAAAAGGTAAGAGGATTTCTTACTAGGAGAATTGCACTAAAACAAATGTTAAAGTCTTTCAGTTTGAGGGACTAAAATCATAGATGGAAATTTGAGTTTATACAAAGAAATGAAAGGCAAAGGAAATGGTAAATATAATTAGCTTTCTCAAATCAGTTTTATTTTTTCAGAGATAATTGACTATTTACAAAACCAGTGTATTTTCAAATTATACACACACACACAAACATACACACACACTAGTGAAATATGTTACAATAACATAAAAGACAAGGAGAAATGAGGTATATAGCTGCTAAGTTTTGTCATATGAAATGGCATACTGTTACTTTGGTGTAGATTACAAAAAGTCAAAGATACATAGTTTGACATATTTTACCTTAATTTTATTTTCAGAAAGTTTAGATTTAAGAGTTGTAAAAATAATAACCAGCCAACTTTCACCTGGATTACTAAAATAGCATTTATATTACCTTTGTTTTCTTCCTTTCCACTCTCCTCCCTTTCCCTCTATCTACACACACAAAAACAACTCTGTGTATGCAACACAGAGATGTGATACCCCTGCATATATAAATATTTTATTCTAATGTGTACTTCTCAAAATTAAGGATTTTTCTTACATAATAGAACTAGAGCATTAGAAAGTGAATATTTTAATAATATCTAATCCACAAACTTGAGATTTTATCAGTTATTCCAGTAATTTTAATAGCAAAAGGAAATTCCAGCAATGCTTGCATTCAATTGTCATTTCTCTTTAGTAAGATATATATATATAAACCTAGCACAGTCTCTACAATATGGAAAAACATCAGATGCAAAGTAAATAAGAGTGGAGATAATATGAAAAACTAAAATTACCTGAAAAATCCAAAAGGAGGCTGAGGGAAAAGGGTGAGGGAAGGAAGAGAGAACAAATGGAACAAATAGAAAATAATTAGGTAGACAGTGGATTTAAATCTTATCATGTTGATAATTATATTAAATATAAATGGTTTAAACATGGAAATTAAAAAGCAGAAATTCTCAGAATGGGTAAAAAAGAAAAAGACCCAACAATATGCTTAAAAGAAATCTTCACATATGTATAGGGACAAAATAAAAGGAATACGATGCCAAAAAATTCATTATGCAAACACAAAGTATTGAACACTGAAGTGTCTATTTTAATATCAGACAATGTAGACTTCAGGACATAAATAAGTGATGAAGGATATTTCATAATGTTAAAGGATCAATTCATCACCAAGGTATAACCATTCTAAATGTATGTGAACCTAATAACAGAGTTTTAAAATACATGATGATGCTGTGAAAGTGCTGCACTCAATATGCCAGCAAATTTGGAAAACTCAGCAGAGGCCATAGGACTGGAAAAGGTCAGTTTTTATTCCAATCCCTAAGAAAGGCAATCCCAAAGAATGCTCAAACTACCACACAATTGCACTCATCTCACACGCTAGTAAAGTAATACTCAAAATTCTCCAAGCCAGGCTTTAGCAATACGTGAATCATGAACTTCCAGATGTTCAAGCTGGTTTTAGAAAAGACAGAGGAACCAGAGATCAAATTGCCAACATCCACCGGATCATCAAAAACGCAAGAGAATTCCAGAAAAACATCTATTTCTGCTTTATTGACTATGCCAAAGCCCTTGACTGTGTGGGTCACAATAAACTGTGGAAAATTCTGAAAGAGATGGGAATACCAGACCACCTGACCTGCCTCTTGAGAAACCTATAGGCAGGTCAGGAAGCAACAGTTATAACTGGACATGGAACAACAGGCTAGTTCCAAATAGGAAAAGGAATACGTCAAGGCTGTATATTGTCACCCTGCTTATTTAAATTTTATGCAGAGTACATCATGAGAAACGCCGGGCTGGAGGAAGCACAAGCTGGAATCAAGATTGTCAGGAGAAATATCAGTAACCTCGGATATGCAGATGACACCACCTTTATGGCAGAAAGTGAAGAACCAAAGGGCCTCTTGATGAAAGTGAAAGAGGAGAGTGAGAAAGTTGGCTTAAAGCTCAACATTCAGAAAACTAAGATCATGGCCTCTGGTCCCATCTCTTCATGGCAAATAGATGGGGAAACAGTGGCTGACTTCATTTTTCTGGGCTCCAAAATCACTGCAGATGGTGATTGCAGCCATGAAATTAAAAGACACTTACTCCTTGGAAGGAAAATTATGACCAACATAGACAACATATTAAAAAGCAGAGACATCACTTTGTCAACAAAGGTCCATCTAGTCAAGGCTATGGTTTTTCCAGTGGTCATGTATGGATGTGAGAGTTGGACTATAAAGAAAGCTGAGTGCTAAAGAATTGATGCTTTTAAACTGTGGTGTTGGAGAAGACTCTTGAGAGTCCCTTGCACTGCAAGGAGATCCAACCAGTCATTCCTAAAGGAGATCAGTCCTGAATGTTCATTGGAAGGACTGATACTAAAGCTGAAACTCCAATACTTTGGCCACCTGATGCGAAGAGCTGACTCATTTGGAAAGACCCTCATGCTGGGAAAGATTGAAGGCAGGAGGAGAAGGGGATGACAGAGGATGAGATGGTTGGATGGCATCACTGACTCAATGGATATGGGTTTGGTTGGACTCCGGGAGTTGGTGATGGACAGGGTAGCCCGGCGTGCAGCGGTTCATGGGGTGGCAAAGATTCAGACACAACTGAGTGACTGAACTAAACTGAATATACTATATGATTCAAAAATGTAGTCTAAGAAAAATAGATATGTCCATCAAAATATTTATATATGAATGTTCACATAAGTTTATTCAACATAGACAGAAATGTGAAACAAATCCAAGTGCCTCTCCCCCCAAAAAATGGAAAATGAATTTTTAAATAATGGTATATTCATATTAAGTAGCAATGGTTGTCAATAAAAAGGAACATATTACAGATAAGCACAACACATGGATAAGTCTAAGAATCACTCTACTGAGTGAAAGAAGCCCAATGCAAAACATATATTCTGTATGAATCAATTTATATGAAATTATAGAAGAGCAAAGAGAATCAAAAGTTGACAGCCTCCAGGTTGAAGAACTAAGTTGGAGAAGGGGACTTGGGGAAATAATATATATGTTTTACGTCTTTTTGGGCTTCTCTGGTGGCTCAGACAGTAAAGAATTTGCCTGCAGTGCAGGAGACCTGGGTTCTATCACTGGGTTCGAGAAGATCCCCTGGAGAAGGGAATGTCAACCCACTCCAGTATTCATGCCTGGAGAATTCTTGACTGGAGAATGTCTTTTAAAGTGTTCAGTTACAAAGGTATATGCATTTATCAAAAACCATCAGCCTGACTATTTTATGTAAATTATACATTATTTATGCAAATCACTTATGTAAACTATACCCACAATATAACATTAAATCAATATCCTGGAAATGAGTGTTAGAATTCTTCTTTCCTATAATACAGTGGAATCAGAGACACCCTAGTTTCAGGTCCCACGTCTGACTCTGAGTGCAAGTTCAATCTCAATGCCTCATTTCTTCTTCAGCTTCTATATCAGTCTGGGCAGCAGGAATTAAAGAAAAAGAAAGAGAGGGAACTGACTTATTCAATTTGTGTAACATCGGGATATTTTTATAAAGGGTTGATTTCCAAAGGTGTAGGCAGTGTACTAGGAAAACCACAGGCAATCCGCTACCTCAAAGCAAGAAACAGTGGGCGTTCTTATACTCATTTAACTGAAAGGGTAAGAGGAGAAGTGACACCAAAACCTTGAGGAAGAACAATCCTTTAAAGGCCATCTGATAGGAGCCATCACCCTCTATGGAGGAATGCAGCCAGCCGGATATGGCACTACATGGGGGAAGCCTGGAGGTTCAACAGCCCAACTTCACTCTCTTTCTTGCCTCTAATCGTCAGCAGGCTCTTCTCATTGGCTGAAGTCAGCCAGAAACCAAGTGACTTTGATGATGTAATACACTATTACTAATCATCAGCATGAATAACTTGGAATTACTTGATACTGTGATTTATAATAAGAAATATATTTTTGCTCTCCTCTAGGAGCTTTCAAAAAACCCCTAAAACTCTTGGAAATACTTAACTGCTGAGAGATGTAGAGGACTCTTTTGTTACTGAGGTGACTTTGGGAAAACCCCTATGGATGGGGGCAAGCAATCCAGAGAACCAACCAGGTAATTAAAGGGTAAATAATTTTAGTTCCATCCCTCTGGGCTCTGGGGAGGAAAAAGGATCCGGCAATTGAATGAACTGTCAATGACCAGGGAGTTAGTGAACTGTACCTGACCTGCGTAATGAAGCCTTCATAAAAACCCAAAAGGTCAGGGTTCTAAGGGCTTCCAGGTTGGTGAACACATGGAGACTGGGGGAGAGTGATGCCCTCAGAGGGTGCATGGTAGTTCCAAACATTTTCCCCATAATTGCCCTAGGCATCTCTTCCACCTGGCTGTTCCTGAGTTACATCTTTAGTTTAGTAAACTGGTGATCTAGTAAGTAAAATGTTTGAGTTCTGTCAGCTACTGAAGCAAATCAATCAAACCCATGGAGGGGCTTGTCAGACTCTCTGATTTATAGCCTGTAGGTCAGAAGTATGAGTAACCACTTGGACATAAGACTGGCATCTGAAATCTCAAGTGGCTCTAGTATACACGAGGTTGGTCAGAGGCACAGATCTGACCAGGAACCCTGGCTTGCGACTGGTGTCTGAAGTCAGGAGCTGGGGGTAGACTCATAGAACTGACATCTGTGGGACCTAATGCCATCTCTAGCAGTCAGAATTGAGTTAAATTGTAGAACACCCAGCTGGAGACCCAGCATTGCTTGGTATTGGGGGTGAGGGTGCGTGGGTGGGGTGGATCCTACCCTCTAGTGGAATTGGGTCCAGGAACTCTAAACAGCCTTAAACCACTTACTGCTGTTCCTTAGTTCAGATTTTCTGTTTCAGCAGATATGAGTGAAGCCCAGTAATTTTCTATGGAGATCCTGGTGACACTGATGCTGCTCATCTGAGGGACACAATTTGAGAATGAACGATGTAGTTTATATGGGTCAGGCTTCCAGTGTGGACAATATGGTGGAAAAGTGGCTAGTGGCTCTGGAGTTGGGACAAATAGATAACCAGCAAAGAGGATGAACCCTCCTACACTGTTGATGGGAATGTAAATTGGTACACCCACTATGGATAACAGTATGGCAGTTCCTTAAAAAACTAAAAATTGAGTTATCATACGATCCAGCAATCCCACTCCTGGGCATATATCCAGACAAAACTATAATTCAAAAAGATGCATGCACCCCTATATTCACAACACCACTGTTCACAGTAGTCAAGACATGGGAACAACCTAAATGTCCATTGACCAGATGAGTGGATAAAGAAGATGTGGTCTATGTGAGTGTACACACACACACGTACACAATAGAATACAATTCATCCATAAAGAAGAATGAAATAATGCCATTTGCAGCAATATGGATAGACCTAGGGCTTCCCTGGTGGCTCAGATGGTAAAGAATCTGCCTGCAATGTGGGAGTCCTGGGTTTGATCCTGAGTTGGGAAGATCCCCTGGAGAAGGGCTTGGCAACCCACTCCAGTATTCTTGCCTGGAGAATCCCCATGGACAGAGGAACCTGTCAGCCTATAGTCCATGGGGTCGCAAAGAGTCCAACATAACTGAGCAACTAGGCACAGGGCACAGAGATTATCATACTAAGTGAAGTAAGTCAGGAAGAGAAAGACAAATTGCCAGATGGTATCACATATATGTAAAACCTAAAATATGACGCAAATGAACTCATCTAGGAAACAGAAATAAATTCACAGACATAGAGAAGAGACTTGTGGTTGCCAAGGTGGAGGGGTGTAGGGTGGGGATGGATTGGGAATTTGGGATCAGCAGATGCAAACTATTATTATAATTTATAAATAATAATGTTCTACTGTATAGCACAGGGAACTATATTCAATATCCTGTGATAAGCCACAATGGAAAGAATATGAAAAAGTATATACGTATAACTGAATTATACTGTACAGTAGAAATTAAAACATCATAAATCAACTATACTTCAATAAGATAAATTGAATAAAAGAAGATTTCCAGCAAAAGTTGACATACACTTGACCCTTGAACAAGAAGTATCACAACTGTGTGGATCCACTTATACAAGGATTTTTTTTTTTCAGTAATTGTGTACATGATACTGGGTTGGCTAAATACATGGATACAGAACTACGAATTTGAAGGGAAAGTGAAAGTCACCAACTCTTTGCGACCCCACGGACTATACAGTCATGGAATTCTCCAGGCCAGAATATTGGAGTGGGCATCCTTTCCCTTCTCCAGGGGATCTTCCCAACCCAGAAATCAAATGGGCGTCTCCTGCATTACAGGTGGATTATTTACCAACTGAAAGCCCATGAATTTGAAGGGCCACTGTGAAGTTACACTCTGATTTCTGACTTCTCAGTGGTCAGAGACCCTAACACCCTGGTTACTCAAGGTCAACTGTGGATGAACACAAGCAGACACATGTGAACATTACAATATCTATTGATCAATTAACAACTGCTTCTGCCCCATCAATAAATCTGTTAACAAATTTATCTGTTCTAGAGTATCCGCTCTACTTCTATAGAAATAAACTCTTTCAGCCATGAATAAGTGGAATCTACATATATGTTACTTGCTAGAAGGATGGCCTCTTAATATCTCAGAGCTGTTTAAGGTAAGTTAAGACTATCTTAAAGAGATAAGTATTGCCCCCAAAAATCTTGTTGACTCAAGATAAGGAAGAAAATCACAGAAAAACACTGCATAATGCACATTTGTAGTTTTTGAATACCTGTTATGTTTTAAGAAATTTATATAAATGAATTCATTTAATCTTTCTAACAGTCTCAGAATAGATACACTGGCACTATTTTTTTTTCTTTCATTTTACAGTTGCTAAATGTAAGAAAGGAACAAAAGTTCTCTATAGAAGAGAATAGAGTATTGCACTGGTACAATTTATCTGGTTCAATGTATCCTGTGAAATTAGTTTATAAAATGTATTTTTAATTTGTCACTGAAAGCTAAACTGAATTACTTCCACCTTTTCCTTTAATGGTTGAATATCTACATTTAAAATATTTTGAAGTTGTTTTACTGTAAGTGGCTCTGCCAATAATTTGCTGATTTGTATTATGAACTTTTTAATCTTTTTTTTCCTATTTTGAGGGAGAACTGTTAATAATGAAATATATTTGATGCTTATTCCTTAATTAATAGGTTCCAAGCACCGTGTAAAATAGTCTCCCAGTTATTCCTTCTAAAATTACCTTTTTCTTTCCTTCCTTCCTTCTATATTTATCATTTTTATCATATGCTTCCTTCCAATGTAAGCATCTCATAGTAACAGAATTGAATGGAGATAAATATTTTAATGCATTAATTGTCAGGTGCTTTTCAAATCACTGATGATACATTCATAAAAAGAGAAACAAACTAAAATTGCACATATACCTTCTCACTTCATCCTATCAACAGTTCTGTGAGATAAGTATTATAATTTCTCCCATGTTGCAGGTAATAAAATTAAGACTTGAACAAGCTATGTTAGCTGCCCAAAGTCACAAAGTATAAAATTAAAGTGGGGATTCAAACACAGTTCTAATATTTCCCTAAAACTGCTAGTAGGGCATGGTTCATAGGCTTGTCACAAAATCATCCATGGAATTGTTAGTATTAAGTCAACATCAAGTTCAAAGAAATTCAGTTATAAGAGAGGCATTTACTATAGTTACATTTTCATCATACCCAACACAAGTTAATATTCTGAATAAAATTACTACCATGAATTAACTTTATGTCTGCAGAAAATGGGATTGTATGTAATTACTGATTTCAATTCACAATAAAATAAGCAAATTATCTTCGCCAACATAAATGCACCATAAATTGTTTTGAGGCATAATGAAGAAATGAATTTCTAAAAGAAATACGGACCAAATCTGCCAAATCATTGTAAATGATAGCCCCTTTAAAATTAGGGCATCTAATTGCAATTGGAAAATGTTACCCTCTTAATGGTTACACTATTATTTGGGTAGACCAATAATCCTCTTTGCTGATGTTCCATTTCTGGAGTATTGACAAATTTTACACATTTTAATATCAAAGCATCATCAAATTTATATACAGAATGATTTACTGTTTTCAAGATCAGATTTGTCATAATGAATTGCCATCCATGAGTGTGTAACATAATGACATTTTAATTGAGAGAAGGTGCTTTGGCAAATAAAAAGGAGAGCTATTTTTCTTTGTGTATTTCTAAGTTTGTTGATTTTCAGCTGAGTGTACTTTCAATTCAAAAGATTGTTCTAACATATGGCTACTTGCATTTAATCTTAATGAGTGAAAATAACCTTTACTATGTGACATTTTAAATCAAATAGAATAATCAACCTAATTTCAGCATAGTATTTTATAACAATTATCTATTACATTTTGCATAAGAATGCAACATCTGCATCACAAAATGTCACAGATAATAAAGGTGGTGATCATTTTATTGTAAAATTCTTATGTTAGCTAAAGGAATCGTTTATGTTATAGAGCCAATTCTAGTTACCTAGTAGCACTGAATTAAAATGTTTTCAAATCAAACTTTCACTGAACCCAGAGTAGCTATCAGTGATTTGAGAGATTATCAATTCAATGAATTAACCAATAAGTGACCTGTTTTCCACATTTGTGCTCCTTAACTGAGATATGCATGCTAAACTTGTCACTTTGCTAGTAATTTTCTAGCATCCATTGTTCTGACTGTGTGACTTCCCTACGAGAGGGAAAACAAATATATATATCTCTATCTCTATCTACTTAGTAAGCATTGTATTAAACACCCATTTAATTCTTTAAGGGGCAGTATTTTTTTAAAGATACTCATCAAAACATTTTGAAATATTTTAATAAATATAAATGTATATCAATATAATGCATATAAACTTATAAAGCATGACCACCATTTTGATGAAAGTCAAAACATTATTTCAAGTTATTGTCCTTAAATGGAACAATACAGAAATAGTGCAAAAGCAAAATACTTTGAAAATAGTAAATATGCATACCACTGGAAAAATGTTTGTTGATAAAATAATCATTTCACAACCAGGAAATTAAATAAACATATTTCTAGAAATCAATTTCATTTGTAAAGGCAAAAGATACTGGAGACGTTTACATATGTGTTTATTTCTTCTTTCAAAATTTGGATTATCTGGATACTGATACAAAGAAGAGGTCTCTTTTCTCCATTATTACAGCAATTATCAAGCATGTCCATTTCATTTTTCATGGCAACCTCTTTCTTTGGAAGAGAGGGCCTGAATTTACTAATGAACTAAATTTTATTTTCCAAATAACTATTTCACATGAAATTCTCCCTCTTTATTCCCACAGTATGGATATTTCTAAGCTTAGAAAAACTTGCCTAATAAAAATTTTATTTTTAGCCATTTATTTGTTGTCTTCAGACTTCAAAGCCTTCAAAACTACTACAAGGTCTAGAAGAAAGACAAGATCAAGGGAAGTAACATTTAGCAGTAAGATAACTTACTGAAACAAATTATTTGAGCTTAATTTTATTTATCTGTGCAACTAGGTCAGAAATAACACCTACCTTCAGTGGAAAGTCTTGAGGACTAGAAGGTAGTTAAGCAACTGGTATGCTGGTGGTTACTTCTCCAAGAAAGTTTCTGAGATCATGACTCATAATTCAAGATAGTTTTGTGGAAGCAAGAGATTGATGATCTCAAGGCAAAGCGTCAGGTTCTAGCTCTACTGTGGCTTAAACTTCATTCATAATATTACTTATTAGGAATGTGTGTTATAATTGACTTAGTTTCATGGTGTTTGGCATTGTGTATTTGGTAAGAGTCCAAATAGCAAACACTTAACTGAAAATGTAAGGAACAAATCATTGTGTACAGACTATAACAGTTTTGTGTTTGATAAAAATAATTTATTGAATTAATATCTTTTAAGCAAATATGTCTGTGAGACACTATGCTGGACACCATAAAATTGACAAATAAACAAGAGATTCTTCTGAACCTCTTTGTTTCTGAATATTGGTTACCAATTTTCTTTCTGGATGAAGCACAAGCTGGAATCAAGATTGCCAGGAGAAATATCAATAACCTCAGATACACAGAAGATACCACCCTTATGGCAGAAAATGAAGAGGAACTAAAGAGCTTCAGATGAAAGTGAAAGAGGAGAATGAAAAAGTTTGGCTTAAAAAAGCTGAAAAAGTTTGGCTTAAAACTCAACATTCAAAATACTAAGATCATGGCATCTGGTCCCATCACTTCATGGCAAATAGATGGGAAACAGTGGAAACAGTGGCTGACTTTATTTTCTTGGGCTCCAAAATCACTGCAGATGGTGACTGCAGCCATGAAATTAAAAGATGCTTGCTTCTTGGGAAGAAAAGCTATGACCAACCTGGACAGCATATTAAAAAGCAGAGACATTATTTGCCAACAAAGGTCTGTCTAGTCAAATCTATGGTTTTTCCAGTAGTCATGTATGGATGTGAGAGTCGGACTGTAAAGAAAGCTGAGCACCGAAGAACTGATGCTTTTGAACTGTGGTGTTGTAGAAGACTCTTGAGAGTCCCTTGGACAGCAAGGAGATCAAACCAGTCCATCCTAAAGAAAATCAGTCCTGAATATTCATTGGAAGGACTGATGCTCAAGCTGAAACTCCAATACTCTGGCCATCTCATGTGAAGAAATGACTCACTGGAAAAGACCTGGATGCTGGGAAAGATTGAAGGCGGGATGAGAAGGGGATGACAGAGGATGAAATGGTTGGATAACATCCCCAACTAGATGGACATGAGTTTGAGCAAGCTCCAGGAGATGGTGATGGACAGGGAAGCCTGGCGTGCTGCAGCCCAGGGGGTAGCAAAGAGTTGGACATGACTGAGTAACTGAACTGAACTGAATTTTCTTTCACTTTGAAAGAGATTTCAAACAAGTAAGTGACACAGACATAGCATGCCTTATTTCAGCCAGCAAAAATGTACATTGCAACTTTGTAAGCCATAAAGAAGCTGGCTTTAAAGCATACTATAAATAACCTTAAAATTCATTGACAACCACATTCTATACATGCTTTGTAACAGATTTCCCTATTGGACTTCTCTGCAGGAGGCATCTTGGGCTGTGTCTTGATCAAAGTCTTGATAAAACTACGGAAGCCATATGCATGTTGATTTTAAATCAACAATAGGGCCAAGATCCAAAATAATTTCAGCAAACTATGATGAAGAATGAAAAGCAGCAGGAATACATTGTTAACAGATAAAGGTCAAGTCTCGCGTTATTTGAGTATCCCTCCTCCTCATGGTAAATGAACTTCACAGAAAGCTTCCTTTACAACATTGCCTTGTATGAAGTCTAGAACTTTGGCTTAACTCACACTTGGTTTAGAGGAATTTTGAGTCAATTACAGCATTCAGAGAACACATATATATGCCTGTTATCTTTCTAGCTCCAAAATTCACTCACAGTTCTAAAATACAAAAAAAAAAAAAAAAGTGATGAACCCAATTCCAAATATTATTTTCAATAGACAGCCTCTGTAACTCTGTTTTTAATTACTTACACTCTCTAATTTCCCAACTAGAAAATCAAAAATTAGAATAGCTAACCTTTAAAGCTTTTGTCAGCATTGCAGAAGATAATGACCTTAGTTCTGCAAGTATATATGTATGCGTGAGTGCATGTTCAGTCACTTCAGCCATGCCCAACTCTTTGTGACCCTGTAGACTGAAGCCCACCAGGCTCCTTGACATGGGATTCTCCAGGCAAGAAATCTGGAATGAGTAACGCCTCCTCCAGGGGATCTTCCCAACCCAGGGATCAAACCTGCATCTCCTGCATTGCAAGCATATTCTTTACCACTGAGCCACCAGGGAAGCTGATATGTATTTATACATATAACTATGTTTTGGGCATCTCCTATGGCTTAGATATAACTTGCTTATCTTACTTGGTATAAAGAGAAACAAAATCAATAAGAAAGAAGTTCCTACAGTACTACAAATAATAAAGCCAGAAAAAGAACAGAAATGTGACATCCAAAGCTACAGTCTATTTAGAAATAAATAAAAATCTGTGTTCATTCTGAAGAAAATGAGTACAGGAAAACCATCTTTTTTCAATGCCTCTTGCAAAGTGACAGTTCTTCAAACACTTGTCTTTCTCTTAGTGCTTCTTTTTGAGAGCTAATAGTTCTACTTTCTGAAGAAATAATCATGGCCCATTCTAAACATTTTTGTTTGCGTTTTTTAAAAAAACAATTACAGCTGTCCAATCATTCTGTGGACATCTTATTGTGGGAAAAGTTCCCCATCATGGGCTGTCTCCAAGGAACAGACTTTTACAGCTTATTTTACAAAGGAAAAGAAAAAGGCTATTTCTTCTGAAAACATACCAGTGACTTTTTGACAGATGACATTGAGGAGCTGCAAAGAAAGCTTTCTGTCATATGTTTTCTTCACAAATAGAAATTTTACTGTTGCGTTTCTCCCATAGCCCTACATGAGAGATCTCTGAACAGCTGAGTGGTGGGAAAAGATCACACCATATAAACATGCAGGCAAATACATACAGCTAAAAGAAGTCTGAGAAATGATAAAGCCTCTGTGTCAGAAACTAACAAGGAGATGCTCACATTGATACTAGTCAGTGTTATGGGCTTCCCTGGAGGCTCAGACAGTATACCTGGGTTCAGTCCCTGGATTGAGAAGATCCCCTGGAGGAGGAAATGGCAACCCACTCCAGTGTTCAGGGCTGGAGAATCCCATGAGTGGAGGAGACCGGTGGACCACCATCCATGGGATCACAAAGGCACGCACACAGTGTTGTGGTAGAAACTGGAATTCATGCCATTTTCTAAGAGGAAAAGTGGGAAAAGGAATAACTATTAATATTTTAATCTGTGTTATGTGCTAGAGAGTGTGCTGTCTTTTATCCACATTTTCTATTCAAATTCTTCAAAAGCTTTGAAAGTAGGTATTATATTCTTAGACAAATAAATACATAGAAACAGACCTTAGAAAACTTAAATGCTTAGTCAAAGCCAAGGAATAATAGCACCAGGATTCATGCCTAAGTATATCTGACTTCAAAGCTCATGCTTTTTCTCAATTATCAGCCCTTCTCCATCCCATCCCCTGGTCTTGACACCTAGAGAACTTAGATTTGTCATTTGTTAATATCCTGCATCTCAGCTGTTTCATTTCAATTCTGCTCTCTCACCTTAATTTTGAAAGATCTTTTCGGATTTGGGAAGAAGCTTGAACTTCACCATGACTAATTTTTTCCTGTACCCTTCTTATTTAGTTGTGTGAATCTAGAAAGTAACCAATATGTGGTTTACTTTCATATGTGTGATCTTTGCAAATAACTTAATTCTACTTAGCCTTAACTGAAGTATCAGGGAAGAACAATCCTCTGCCATTGCTTTGTTAAAGGATAATTCTGCAGACTCTGTGGGGATTCTGATGACTGGAAAATTATTTTATAAAGATAAAAATAGGCATCCAGCACGATTGACGTGAACAATATACTTCTTGCCCCCAAGCAAGAGAAAGAGCCGCTGGCGTGATAGGCTGAGACAAATAGTTAGGGGGATACTGAAGAAAAAGAAATAACACATGTGTGTCCAGAAGAGTGGATTCTCAATATGAAACCAAATCTAAAAGGATTAACAAATTTTTTCCCCTGTTTATAAAATTATAAAGTGAGAATTTGGTAAATCTTAATATATTTTTCTTAATATTCTTGGAGATTATGAGGTAAACACATTCGACTTTAAGGTCAGGCTTATGTTTTTGTCTTTCCTATCAGCTAAAATGGCACATGGGTTTCAATGATCATTGTAAGTTAAGGAGTAAGTCTTGTCTCTAGAGAAACAAGGCTACCCCTGAAATTTACCTGTAACACGACTGAACTGTAACAGTGGCGGGAAAATATCTTCACTTTGTTACTTGTTTAATATTAACATAAATGTAAAACACACAAGAAAAAACATAATTACACAAAAAAGTGCTTGTATTTTCTATAAAATTAGAACTTTTATATGTTGTGGACGATTTTAAAGAAATGTGGTAGTCCTTTTCCCCTTTGCTCTTTATGTATATTTTAAGATGTCAGTAAATTTCCTTTTGCTACATGGCATAATTTCACTGAAGTGTCTTGCTAACCTTTTTTGTTGACTTCTACTATGATGAATAAAAGGAGTGATACAAAAATGATGATCACTTAGTCTTCCAAAATTTTAAGATGTTAAAATCTTTTTTAGACTTTTGTCATTGTAAAACACCAACTGTAGACTTAGGAATAAGTGTACATATAATTGTCCTCTTCTCTCAACTAGAATATTGTATAAGCTTAATGGAAACATATCCACCCAGTATATAGCAATACTGTTCAAAGCCGTTTATAAAATCCTCTTTTTGTTGTTTACTCACTAAGTCATGTCTGACCCTTTGCGACCCCATGGACTGCAGCACGCCAGGCTTTCCTGCCCTTCACCATCTCCCAGGTTTGCTCAAACTCATGTCCATTGAGTTGATGTTGCCATGCAACCATCTCATTTTTGTCGCTCCCCTCTCCTCCTGCCCTCAACCTTTCCCACCATCGGGGGATTTTCCAATGAGCTTGCTCTTCGCATCAGGTAACCAAAGTATTGGCGCTTCAGCCTCCACAAAATTCTCTTATTTAGTCACAACAATTAGGAAATCCAAACGATCATGAGTGGGTGTTCTCATCTATTCACCATCTTCCAAGATACTTACCCTTTACTTTTTGTGGTGATGGATCATGTCGAGGTTTGAGTGAATAACAGAAAGGGTGATCTCAGCCTCTTCCACACACTAGAGATGAGAATCAGATACTCTCAAAGCAAAAACCACACTCTAGAGCCAAATGTTAAGAAGAGTCAGGATAGACACTTCAGGTAGGGGAGAATCTAAGATGTTTCTCTCTTCTGTCACCCTCTCCACCAGCATGCAGGAGAAAAATCACTTTCAACTTTGTCAAAGGGAAATCCTTATGTACAGAATGACTGATTGCCTAAGACAGACAGTAAAGAAGGAATAGGTCCTGGGAAAGGAGGGCAGAGAAGGGAGGGGTGGGGAGAAGAAGAGATTACAGTTAAGATGATGATCTAACAGTAACCTGATACGGTGGTCCTAGAAGATAAGGAAAGAGCTTTGGTGTACTACCCTTAACGGATTTCAGAATTAAATGGGGTGCTAGTCTAATATTGCTAAAGTTCATGACATTTTACGGAGTGCCAGTTTCATGGATTTCACCTTTATATTTTACAAATATTAGTTTTTAAATTGAATCCTCTCAATGACTCTATGCAGTAGATACTCTTATAAATCCAATTTCACAGATAAGGAAAATGATATTCAGAGTGGATAAGTGAGCTGTTGAATGCCATATTTCTAGTAAGATATGACAGGATTCACACAGCCAGATTCAGCAGAATCTAGACATGTACTTCTGTTTCACCACACAGGCAAGAGAATTTCACAAGTCTGCCTTCAGTATGTGAGACAGAGAGAGAAAAAGAGATAGAGACACACAGAGAGACAGAGAAAGTGAGACAGAAAGACAAACATGCTTAGCCTTGGAACAAAATCCTGCATATGCTATAAGGAGACACAATGGGGAGGGTCACTTGATTCACAAAGGTCTGAATGTCACCTGGGGGTGGGAATTGCTCTTGTTAAAGTTACCATCCAAATGCTCTTGTTGTTCCATCCCTAAGTCACATCTGACTCTTTGCGACCCCATGAACTAGCCCGCCAGGCTCCTCTGTCCATGGGATTTTCCAGGCAAGAATACTGGAGTGGGTTGCCATTTCCTTCTCCAGGGGATCTTTCCAGAGCAGGGATTGAACTTGCATCTCCTCCATCTCCAGAGCAGGTGAATTCTTTACCACTGAGCCACCAAGAAAGTCTATCATCCGTGTAGTTAAGCCAAATATCTTTAGATATTTGGATGGGATAGGAAAAACTTGCTCTAGTTTCCTCTCTTCTACATAGGTAAGAGAAAATACCTTTATGCATTTAAACAGAGAGCAAAGTTTTAGTCTCTGGCTTTCAAGATACTTACTGTTAAGTATGGCAGAAAAATAATGTTACGTGGCTTTGCCACTTTTCAGATGAGAAGCTCAAAAACATTAAAACATACTCGACCCTTTAAAGAGGGAGTAACGTTAAAAGCTTTGAGAGAGGCATCTTTTTGTTGTTATTGTTCCTCAAAGTGTGGTATTAAGTGGTTGTTGGACAAGAAATAAGATGTTTTTCTGAAGCAGCTATTAAAGTCTTCAGAAAAAAATGCACCACTGACCTTTGCAACGTTTGCTTAAGACTTTTATAAAGCACTTCCATCTTCTGGGATTAAAGACACTAAAGTATCTGGTGGGTTTATCACCATATTAACATTAATGACTATTATCCAATCCCTCGTAAGAATAAATAAGGATGGTGCCCAGCGTCCTCTGTTGATCTTGTTTCCTTAACAACATATTTTATAGGAAAAAAATAAGGAAACTTTTTTCATACTTAAAAAAAAATAGATCTAAAAAAGAGGTAGTTTGTGAGTGACAGATGGTAGGATAAAACACCATAATCAGTGAAAATGTATTATTTAGGGAAAGTAAATTCCTTCAGTTTCTGGTAGTTGCTCTAATCATCTGAATAAAATAACAGTATGCAAATGCTTGCTCTGGAGTTTGACAAGGCTGTCACTTTCCCTTATCGGACACAGTACTTTAGCACAATGCAGTGGAAAGAAAGGAGGAAATGAGGTGGAAAATATTATTATAGGATTTTTAGGGTACTTTGATAGAACCTAGAGACAGCTGTTAAAACTACTGTATTTAAGAGTAAATGTGGGTAATGAACTATAAAGTGAAATATGTAGGGCAGGGAAATATTTCTGGCAATGTATATGCTCTAACATAAATTTTACTTCTGTATTCGATGTTAAAGAGTGGGCTGAGGCTATGTGGAGACATTGATCACGCAGTCAACACTGCCACTTTGTTTACAAAACAGAGTTTGAGAATTACTTTATGAAGAGTTGGATGACTGCCTTGTGTCATGCAATAGAGACTTTGTAATTCATCTCCTCCCTCCTTTCTACCTTTTCTCATTTATTCCTTCCCTCTGTTTCACACTTCCCCTCTTTGCATTGGCTGCCAGGAAGCATGGAGTATGATATACTGAGTGTATGACTCAGCTCTGCCTCTCAATACAATTGCCACTTTTCTATTAATATTAACAATATCGGTCTATTTTTCTTGGACTCTCTGCATATCATTTACACTGGCATAAAGGTGATTTTATTATGAAAGTGAAAGGGTTAGTTGCTCAATTGTGTCTGACTCTTTGCAACCCCATGGACTGTAGCCCACCAGCCTCCTCTGTCCGTGAGATTCTCCAGGCAAGAACACTGGAGTAGCATTGCCATTCTCTGCTCCAGGGGATCTTCCTAACCCAGGGATCCAACCCAGGTCTCCTGCATTTCAGGCAGATTCTTTACCATCTGAGCCATGGCTGACTGAAAGAAGTCAATATCTGTCTATTTTCCTCTGAATCTCTACCTACCATTTACACTGGCATGAAAGTGATTTTATTATAATCCATTTCGAATACCTTGTAGAGAAGCAGATTGTTAATTCTAAAGAAACATGAAACAGATACAAGAGTTAAATAATTAATTTCAAAGAAAATTCAACAGATACAGCAGGGTGGTGATCTGATTCTTCTTTCTCATCCTATTCTCTTGGGTGACTAACATAGAAAGAGGGTGGTACCAACAGGGAAAATGTGTTATGTGATGTTGGAAATCATTGTTAACAATGTTTTGGGGTGAATACATGAGTAGCAACATAAGTTGTATTGATTATTATTGCACAGTTTGCTCTGCGAAAGCTTTGTTATTATTTCTCTGGCACTGTCGAGGGAAAACAGAATTCTTATTACAAAAATATGCCTATCATTTGGCTATGTGTTTATCTCTCTAGACAATATTTTGAAGGTTTTGTGAAATAAGTATTTAATACCACAAAGAAACCACCACTGAATTGGAAATGATTATAGTGGTATATAAAATATTCTCTTTTGATGTGAGGTTTACTCTAGATGGCCAATTCTGGAGTTTCCTCTCTTGCTGTCTTGTTTTGAGAAATTTTAACTATTTTTCTTTTTTTGGCTTGACATATTTGTTGGAAGTGGGTAAGGGGCGATAATGGTTTTATATACCAGAGGGTTTTTTAAATCTAAAAAGATGACATGGTAGGATGAAACCAATGCAACAACATTCATTGTTAAGCAGAGATTTTTTTTTTCAAACGGGTTAGATCACCTATGAAAGATAAAAGTGTGTCATAGGAGTCACTCCAGAGATTCTGCCATGTGGTGAAAAGATGATGAGAAGCAAAATATCCCCCCTATTATCAAACACTGAGCTTCTTGGCCAACCAGTTGGCAATATTTCTTTCCTTAGAGAATGTGGAAGGAAGGTGAGGAACATAAAACACCTTCAACCTGAACTCAGAATAGAAATTGACCCAACAAGATTTAAACACTTTGTGGTCTAAATGAGAAGAATCTGGAAAGAAGTGACATTTCAAAATCAGGAGCATGTACCTGTCTTGCAAGAGTGAGAGACTTGAATGCTCCTCTGGGGTAGGCTGTCACTTGTTCTTGGGAAGCTGTTTGAATTGTCCTTTTAAGGGCATAAATGTGATGGCAGTCAGCTCCTCTGAGGGATGCTCTTATCTCTGTCAAGCTCATCTGTCTTCTGTTGCTGCCAAAAAACGTGTGTGTGCATGCACATGCATGATGTATGTAAATATCCTGAAAGAGTCTTTTTGTTTGTTTTTATTTCATGATAAGTACAAATGCATTTATTATCAAGCACACATATAAATATGTATATGACCCATTCTTAGAGTACCATATACTTTACCATTCAAACCCAGATAGGTGGAAGGGAGGAACGGGACATGATTAACCATTATATTGGAGCAGCAGTCATAGCCTGGGACTGACTTGGTTGTTTAGTTACTCTAACTTTGATTTGTTATCTCTAAGCTTTCATTTGTGATATGGTCAATCATCATTATCACATGAAGTTGAAGGCTTGAATGAAGCAAACGTCAAGATTACAGAGGCAAAATTCTGTCACCCTTTTAGCTGATGGAATCCAAAAACGACGACTGGACATTGGACTGGCTCAGGGTGTAGCCCAAGCCATCATGCCTGAGGCTTTCCTAGAGCCTCGTAACTTGTCCATATAAAGACTGAGGACTAATCAGAACACAGCGAGTGTTCTGTCATAGACAATGAAGTCTGAAAGAGAAAAGCAAATATTGTATATTGATACAGATAAGGAATCTAGAAAAATGGTACTGATGAATCTATTTGCAGGGCAGGAATAGAGACTGAAATGTAGAGAATGGACTTGTGGACACAGATGGGGAAGAAGAGGGTGGAATGAATTGGGAGAGTAGCGTGGACATGTATACACTACCATGTATAAAATAGACAGTGGGAAACTGCTATATAGCACAGGGAGCTCAACTCCATACCCAGTGATGAATTAGGGGGGTGGGATGGGGGTGGCAGAGAGGCTCAAGAGGAAGGGGTTATATGTATACTTAGAGCTGATTCTATATATAGTAGAAACTAACACAACATTGTAAAGCAATTAGCCTTCAATAGAAAAAAAAAATTAAAAACTAGTATGTATATGAATCACCTAGGAATCTTGTGAAATGTTAAAATACAGATTCTGATTCTTGTGGTAGGGCTTGAGATTCTGCATTTTTGATAAGCTCCCAGGTTGTGCTGACTCTGCAGACCCCATATTGAATAGCAAATCCCTAAACTATTATAGTTAACTCACAAATTTTGTATATTTCCAGTGTTTTTCATTGAGTGCTCATTTCATCATACTACTTAACAAGATGTCACTAGATTCACCAACAAAACTCCATGCGAGATACACAGTAGGCTAATTAAAGCATGGTTATTATTGATAGACAAGTGTTTCAGAAGGGCTTCTGTCATCTACCTCTGGAGTAAAAAAAGTTTCAAAGGAATGAGATTTTAAATGCCATGCTTTATCTATGGGCTGTTTTAAATGTTACTTCTTCCTGGAAATAATTTGACTGGGTTCTTGTTTCTTTGATCCCTTCTTCTCAAGTAATACTGTGTATACTCTTTACTCAGAATTTCTCTTCCTTTGTTTGAAGACTAACTTTCATCCACTACCTTCATTCTCAATTCTGAGGTTTCAGGAGCAATATTTTCTTCTCATTCAAAAAACATAGGACAAGAATTCAGACACCTCAATATTTTGATTAGTCCCCTCAGATGATTAGTTTCATCTTACAGGGAAAGAAGTTAAGAACATAGGGAAGTTGGAGAAGTGAGGGTGATAGGAGACAATACGTTTATTGATGTGAGTGAAGGGGCCCTTGTTAAGGGACACTGCCCGCAGACAACCTTTGAATCTATTACAAAACTGTATGTTTGTGACTTTGTGACATGGTGGTAATGTAGGGTATGCAGGTCTCTCAAGGTATCCCCCAACTACCCTCTCCTCATGCCTAGAAAAATGTGCATACCATTTGATGTATCTATTTGCTTCTCAAAAAAAAAAATAGGAAATACACATACACAAGTTCACATAAGTTGTTAAATACGATGCATACAGTCAGTGGCAGGAAATTTATTAAAATTCTTATTTAGCAAATATTTAGTTCACTGTAAAAAGAAGTAACTAAAGTATTTTCATTCCAGATAATTCAAAATAGTATCATAATAAAATGAAGGATGAAATAATGGAGTCAAGGGGTTTTAAAGATCTGGTTGATACAGAGAAGCAGAAATATTATATGATATCCCTTGTATGTGTAATCTAAAAAGAAATAATACTAATCAGCTTTTTTACAAAACAGAAACAGACTCACAAGTTTAGAGAACTAACTTATGGTTGCCAGGGGTGGGGAGAGCGCAGGGGGGTGGTAAGGAATCGTTAGGAAGTTTGGGATGGACATGCACACGCTGCTATATTGAAAATGAATAACCAACAAGGACCTTCTGTATATCATAGGGAGAACTGCTCAAGGTTATGTGATAGCCTGGATGGGAGGCGAGTTTGAGGGAGAATGGATACATGTGTATGTATAATCAAGTCCCCTTGCTGTCCATCTGAAACTATCCCATCTGAAACTGTTAATTGGCTATATTCTAATATAAAATTAAAAGTTTAAAATAAATAAAGATTTGGCTGATGTACCTCTCTCATGTCATTTCTAGTTTACTGTCTGTCAGAATTTCAACAGAGGACGAGTCTAGACTGCCCATCAAATCTTTACTGAATGATCATCAAAATGCTTAACTCCCCCAATATCCCCTGTCTGCACACTTTTAACAGTGTACTATGTATCTCCTGGTTTTTTAGCTTGGGTATGTTTATGAAGCTTTGTGAGGACTGAAAATTCTATTTCACATTCACTGTGTTTTCCTTGCACACCTGGTCATCTTTGCTCACCTATAAGAGCCATGAGTAGTAGCTTGAATAGATTCCCATTTTGTATATATTTTTATCTTTGTTTAAATATGTTTTTAATATATCTTTGTGTAACCCATCCTAATAAAAATGAAAACGAGTTCACATCAATCAATTTGTCCCTACTAATCAAATCTGCCATTGCAAAACACTATCATTTCTGAGGCAGAAATAGACTATTTTTTTTAAAAAAAAGATGAAATGATAGAAAATTGTTATTCATTATGTAAAATTAAGCAAAGCTTAATAATTAATCTCATTTCCTTGTGAAACAGTTTTTTTCTGCATGTCTCACTTGAATTAATGAAATAAGTAAAAAGGAGACAAAAAGACTAATATTCACTGCATGCCTAAGTGCTTGGGATGGTGAAGTATCCTGTGCTGAATATTTTTATTATGGTAATTGATTATTATGATTGGAGATTAGAAGACATTTTCCAATAATAGCTTTCACTTATTGAAGACCTCCCATCTGCCCACATTCAGGCATCCGCATGAATCATTTAAAATACTCTTAGCTGGGTTTTATTATTCCCACTTGATTGATGATGGACCTTAAGCTCAGAGAGGTTAAGTAGCTTCTCTACACCTAACAGCTTGTTAGTGGCAGGCTTTGAGTCAGATAGCTCTTCATTTGAATTATAATTTCATGTCCTATCTATGACATTTATATTTTTCTTAAGAAATATATGTCCTGAATGCACCCAGCTCTTTTAGGTTATTCATATATATATATGCACATGGAAGATTTATGAAATCAGACAATTCAGAGGGAAAAAATCTTCACTTCCCGTAAACAACTTTTCTTCCACCTTAGGTCTATTTGTATATGTATATATACAAATATCTATTTGTATTTTGCTCAAATTGCTCTTTCTCTTTCACAGTTATCCTTTCTACTGAGCATTTGTTTCGTGATCACAGGTGATTTTGAATTAATAACTATATTTATTACCATCATTTCTATCTTTATTTTTGTAATAATTTAAGGTCACTTCTTATAAGTACTGATACTTTCAACATTACTTTTACCATTGTATTTCTAAGAGGGAATGTCTACTCTTGAGATCAACGACTACAAAATTAGCATAAAAGTAACACAATACGTTACAAAACAACTCCAACACAAGAGGCTTAGATGACCTTTGTCAAATGCTCAGGTCACCTCAAGGGTAAAAACCAAGCTGAATTAGTGTTACTTTAGAGAGTAACTTGGTTCAAGTCTATAAAATTCATGTGCTGAAAATTCATATGTAGAGATGTTTCAAGATACATCTTGGTTTCCCTGGTGGCTCAGGTGATAAAGAATCTGCTGTAATGCAGGAGACCCAGGTTCATCCCCTGGGTCAGGAAGATCCCCTGGAGGAGGAAACGGCAACCCACTCCAGTATTCTTGCCTGGAGAATCCCATGGACAGAGGAGCTGGTGGGCTACCATTCATGGGGTTGCAAAGAGTCGGACACAACTCAGCGACTAACACTTCCACTTTTCAAGATACATGATCATCACTGCTATTAGTCTATGTACATGTATTTATATGCAATATGCATGTGTTTTATTTCTACCTTATCTTTTCACTTTTTATTTCATATTGGATTATAGCTGATTAACACTGTTGTGATAGTTTTAAGTGGATAGCAAAGGGATTCAGTCACACTTATACATGTAATCATTCTCCCCCAAAGCCCCCTCCATTCCAGGCTGCCCCATAATATTGAGCAGAGTTCTTTGCGCTATACAGTAGGTCCTGTTGGTTATCCATTTTAAATATAGCAGTGTGTACATGTCTATCCCAAACTCGCTAAATATCCCTCCACCCATCCTTCCCCTCTTCTGTCTTCTCAGCTTGACTTTCCTTCTTTTGTCTCATCTATTTTCTTCTTTATTTCCTAAAAGCAAAGCCTCAGGTTTAGCCTACTTGACTGACTCACCATTGCCTAGATCAGTCATTTTGAAACTTTCATCAGGCACTCACCAGTAAAATATGGAAACATTTATCACCAATGTTAGTAGATTTATTTGTAAATAATTTACAAAAATTTCTACACTAAAATATTCTATATATTATAAAACATGCAGAAAATAAAATATTTTAAAAGATGATAAATATGTAAGTTCTAATATTTTCTTTCCACAAGCCAATAAAGAACATCATTCAACTCACTTTGGCTCAGAAGTTAATATTTAATTTTTGAACCATAGTTCTCAAGATCTATAGAGAAAATATATGATACCAAGATACTGCCCTAGCCTTCAGTTCAGTTCAGTTCAGTTCAGTTGCTCAGTTGTGTCCGACTCTTTGCGACCCCATGGACTGCAAATGCCAGGCTTCCCTGTCCATCACCAACTCCCGGAGTTTACTCAAACTCTTGCCCATTGAGTAGGTGATGCCATCCAACCATCTCATCCTCTGTCGTCCCCTTCTCCTCCTGCCTTCAATCTTTCCCAGCATCAGGGGCTTTTCAAACGAGTCAGCTCTTTGCATCAGGTGGCCAAAGTATTGGAGTTTCAGCTTCAACATCAGTCCTTCCAATGAATATTCAGGACTGATTTCCTTTAGGATGAACTGGTTGGATCTCCTTGCAGTGCAAGGACTCTCAAGAGTCTTCTCCAAGACCACAGTTCAGCCCTAGCCTTACTATTCATCTTTTGTCATCTCAGATAAACATGTTTCCCTTTACATGGGCTTTGTCATGGCTTGGAGGGTAAGGGGACACTCCCTGGGTGACCCTAAGAATCAATAACCTTTTCAGTAATAGGACACTTGGTAAAGATCTCTTAGAACATTTTCAGATATAAAAATCTTTTCCATGGTTTGATTAAACATGTGTGCATGCTTGGTTGCTTCAGTCATATTGACTCTTTGTGACCCTAAGGACTGTAGCCCGCCAGGCTCCTCTAACCATGGGATTCTCAGGCAAGAATACTGGAGTGTGTAGCCATTTCCTACTCCAGGGCACCTTCCTGACCCAGGGATTGAACCCACATCTCCTGTGTCTCCTGCATTGGCAGGCAGATTCTTTACCACTGAACCACTTGGGAAGCCCTTGATCAAACAGCCAAGACCTAAAATATGTCTTGTAAATAGAGTATACATTTGTGTTGTCTCTCTCCTGCCAACAACCTTAGAGTAATTTTTATATCCAGTGACACCTACACAAGTTAGTATTAATGCAAGACTTCTGGGAAGGTAGGAAATGATCTTATTGAGTAATCTTTGGAAAAAAAGTGGTTTCTTTACACTTTTCTACCAGATGAAAAACATGATTAATTGAATATCAGAAAATTTCAAAAGAATACCTATTTCACATTCTTTAAAAAACAATTCATATGCATTAGCTTTCTATAATGGCATAAAATAGGTAAACTTTTAACCATAGATGGCTTAAGTGCTTTTATGTTCTACATAAAGTGACATTAGTCTGAAAACAGAACAAACTTTAAGAACAAGGTGCTTCAAAAAAGATCTTCCTTTGTGGTAAGTGCCAACAAAGAACACATTTTACATTAATTGGTTGTCTCAGTCCAGACCATCTGTCTCTCCAAATGTAATGAATCCTGGCATTCTTATTGGTATGTACTGAATAGCTCAAATTGGGTCTGAAATAAACCCACTTCGAAGTCTTGTTATAGGATCAGTTTGTGAGTTGTGGAACAAATGTTAAGATTCTTCTAATCAGAGTCCCTCCTGGTGAAAAATTTAAGTTCAATTGCCTATAGCTGGAGGATGGGCTTCGCATGGACACATTTTGCATTTGCATACTAGAATCACACATTCTTCTCTCACTATACATCTCATGCCTGTGGAGGTGCCATTACGTAATGTGACTGTCTAGCATTTGGAACGTGGCATTAAAATTCAAAAGTGTCTTAATACTGAGTGTTTCATTGGTTCCCAACAACCTACAACCATTCTGTAGATGAGAAAATTGATATTTCAAGGCAGTGCATGACTTAAACTGTGACTGTTTCTCCTATGGTACTCTCCTCTTTCATTCTGTTGACATTAGATATTCTGGTCATCTCCTGCAGCCAAACTCCCACCTACCTTGAATCTCTGTAACTTATGAAAGAGGAAGGGAGAGAGGAAGTTATCCCATATTCCCACCAGGCACTTCAACCCCATCTTAAATGTTTCAGCTTAACCTCTGTCTCAGACCACCGTAAGTCCCTCTATAAACTCCTATGTGTTAGTTGCTCTGTCATCTGACTCTTTGCAGCCCTGTGGACTGTAGCCTGTTAAGCCCACCAGACTTGTCTGTCCATGGAATTTTTTAGGCAAGAATACTGGGGTGGGTTGCCATTTCCTTCTGCAGGGGATCTTCCTGACTCAGGGATCGAACTCAGGTCTTCTGCATTGCAGGCAGATTCTTCACCATCTTAGCCACTTACAGACACTTTCTTAATAATTGTAATTAAAATGATATACACACAAGAATGATCTCCCAATAGAAAGCAAGCTTCAGGAAAATAGAGACATTGTCTATTTTGCTGGCCAAATACAGTAATAATATTAAATTTCAAGTAATGATTGAGCAGTTAATTACCAGGTTCTGTGCCAGCAGCAAAATCCTGTCATCATGAATTGGAAAATATGACACTTCCTCTCACTTAGCAGCTCTTTCCAAGGTGCAAGCAAAATGGAAACTGTAAAAGAACTAACTTCAACACTGCTGCCTATTATGGAACTAGTGAGAAGCTTTTGGAATTACTCAGGCCTGGGATTGATAAGTAGCTCATTCCTACACTAGGGGATAACATTAGACCAGTAACTCTGTAGTCATTCTATAGCTATTCATATAGCCATGTATTAGAAACCATCTATTTAGATTCTTTAAGAATTTTTCAACTTGTTGAAAGTAAAGTACATGCATTCAGACTTCCTGGTGGTCCAGTGGCTAAGAATCCACCTGCCAATGCAGGGAACATAGGTTTGATCCCCAATCCAGGAAGATTTCACATGCTATGGGGTAATGAAGTCTGCATGTTGCAACTGCTAAAGCCCACATGCTCTAGAGCCCTACTCTGCAACAAGGGAAGCCACTATAATGAGAAACCTGTGCACTACAGCTAGAGAGGAGCCCATGAAACTAGAGAAAGCCTGCACACAGCTACGAAGACCCAGCACAGACAAAGCAGATAAACACAATTTAAAAAAGAAATACATGCATTTGTACAATCATTAGATAGATGATATTTTTTTCTCTCTTCTGGAGATACATATGTATCTCCAACAAGATAGGTGATCATGAGGTGGAAGGTAAAATGTTGAGTTTGTGAATGGCAATCATTAAAAAGGTTAGCAACCTCCCCAAATGAGGTTTTAAAGAAATGTCAAAAAATTCATGGTTGTTTGGTTGCCAACAGGGAGGAGGGTGGGGAACGGATGGAGGAGGAATTTGGGGTTAGCAGATGCAAACTGCTGTGTAGAGAAAGGATAACAATAAGATCCTACTGTATAGCACAGGGGACTATATTCAATATTCTGTGATAAACCATAATGGAAAAGAATATGAAAAAGAATGTATATATACATGTATAATTCAATGACTTTGCTGTATAGTAAAAATTAACACATCATTTTAAATTCACTATACTTCAATAAAAATTTTTAAAAATTCATGGCTGTTTTAATAACAGTAATAAATCATTGTAGTGAGAAAAAGTGTGGATTACTTCACCACAATCCCCAAAACAACAGGAAAAATTCTACCCAACATTCCAAAGTCTAAACGAGAGGCCCAAAGAGGCTAAGTCTGGAGACTTACCAATGGTTTGGCCAGACTACTTCCACTCAATAGTTATTCAGTTGTTCTAAATTCTTTGCTACTACTATTACTGCTACCACTGAAGAAGGAATTCATAGGCCTGGACTCCATCTCAGGCCTGTCCATGCTGATCGTGCTAGGCCACCTCTCCAGTGGACTCTGAACTCTGTGCTTAGCGCCTGTGGGAATGACAATGGAAGGATAAGACCCCCTCTGGACAGGGGAACCTTGAAGAGAAAACAGACACTAATCACCCCTGCCTCCGGACAGTATCTATCCGGAATGTAACCACAGGCTTATCGGTTATTAACTGGTTGGAATGTAACCAAGGGCTTATTGATTATTAACTGTTTAAACACATAACACATGAATGATGGGGTTATTGTGATTGTATTTACCCTTCCTTTGTAATCCTCAGGGGATTTGGGCTGGTGGGTTTGGACACGTATGCATGGGGTATAAAAGATTTTCACAAATGCTGGACGGAGTCCTTGGCTAAGAGGAGACTCTGCCTTGGGCCCGCCGGCGTAATAAACTGCACTCCACTATCTGCACTGTCCTTCTGAGTGAGTTTGTTTCCCAGAAAGCGTGGCTATAACACCACCTTGTTCAGAAAAACGAGGACTGGCTGAGGGGATGTTGGCCTTTGGGGGAGGACAGTGATTGTAAAGGGTGAGACTCTGCCTCTGCCACATGCCAAACACTGAATTCTATTCTACGATTTAATGGGGAACAAAATAGACCTGGGCACTATTTTCACAGAATTTAGAGTCTCAAGGATTAAATGCGCTAAATTGCATAGTATGATCTAATCAATGCCTAGAAGAAATACTATCAAAGAGGTTCTGATTGTGCATGATATGATAACCAGACTTAGTCTGGAAGCTCAGGGTAATTAAGAACTACAGGAGGGAGAGAGGCTCCAGAAGGAAGGGATAAAAGTATACATGTAGCTGATTCACTTCATTGTACAGCAGAAACCAGCACAATATTGTAGAGCAATTTTACTCCAATAAAAAAATGAGAGAAAAAAGAAGCAACTAGAAGAAGTAAGAGTTATCTAGGTGAAAACTGGAGAGCAATAGAGGCATTCTAGATTGTGGGGACAGTATAGACAACAGTTTTTGAAGCTGGAGGGAACACAGCAAAGAGCATGTAAAGCCTTAGACATGGTCCAGTCATTTCACATATATTATCTCATTTAACCCTCACCTTTTTCCTGTAAGATAGGCATTGTTCTTTCCTCTGGTGTCAAATAAGGTGACAGATGCTTAGTGAGAATGAGTAACTTGCCCAAGGTCACACAGTTACTGAACTCGTATTTGAATTCAGATCTCCTGTTTCTGATGGTGATTGAGCTCAAATTCAATGGAAATACAAGAGTTTATTAACAAACAAGCATAGGAAGCTTCCTGAATTAGTCTGGCTTGCAAATTTGATGAAAAGATAAAATTTAAGCATCCAGATAAATCAAGTTATTCTACATCCCAAAAGTTCAAAATAACTCCCAAGGAGCTTTTGTTTATTATTCATTTGTGGAATGAAAATTAGGTATTAGAAATCAGCCAGCATCCTACACTTGCCTTGCAAGTAAAGACTAACTTTGAAATTATTTAAGAAGGCTGACAGATGCTTCAAGATTTTCAACCTGCTTTTAGTAGAGAAAAGCAGACACCATATTCTATTTATTGCACTTCTACATGTAAATCTTATTCGAAATCTGACTACAAGAAAACTACCTTTGAATATAGAGCTATTTATTCCAAAATGCCATGCTGGCACGTACTTTCTTCAAGCAGTCTTTTCCTCTACACAAAAAGAGCAATGATGAAGTAGACTAGATTCATAGTGACAATTTTCATGATTTTTATATACCTTTTACATGATAATCCCTGGTGGCTCAGTGGTAAAGAATCCGCCTGCCAATGCAGGAGACACAGGTTCAATCCCTGGGTCAGGAAGATCCCTTGGAGGACATGGCAACACACATCAGTATTCTTGTCTGGATAATCCTATGGACAGAGAAGCCTGATGAGCTACATCCTATGGGGTTGCAAAGAATCTGACATGATTTAGTGACTAAACAGCAGTAGCAACATGTCTTTCATGTCTTCTGGTGGTTGATAATTGCTCAGAAGATATTATGTCTTGGGAGAAGTTTCAGCCGTCACGGCTATATGCATTGTCTAGTGCACAACAGAGGATGAGATGGCTGGATGGCATCACTGATTCAATGGACATGAACTCGGGCAAACTCTGGGAGATGGTGAGGGACAGGGAGGCCTGGCGTGCTGCAGTCCATGTGGACGCAGAGAGTCAGCCATGACTTGGCAACTGAACAACAGCAACAACAAAGCCTTAAAAAGAAAGGCAGAAAAAATTACAGAAATATTTACTTTTCAAAATAATAGTGACTTTCCCAGGTGTACCAAAGAGACTATTGGCCTTGAGTTTCACTGGACTGACAACTCCATTTGTAACAATCTATCATGAGACAGCGTGTGCCTCTTTACAGACTCAAGAATATTTCCAAATCTTCAGGAACAAGAAATTGAACATGACAGACTATATCCTGTGCTGCTTTGCACTTCCTTACAGTCATGTCCAATCATGTTTCGGACAGCCTTGCAGCTTGAGAAAGTAGCACGAAGGCTTGCCTTCATTATCAGGTGCGATAGCCCCTGAATAGGGGGCAGTTGCAGGGTCTACACATCGTATTGCTCATGTTGGGCTCCCACCTCACTGATTCTTCTGGAAGCATGGTTACAAATCAGTTATAAAACATCTTGGCAAACATTTTCAAGTCATGGTCACCCCTTTCCAAAGTTTATGCAGATGTCAACCATGATTACTAACATTCTGTTTAAAGCATAAATCCTCATTGGACTTAAAAAATAATTTTTAATTGATAGTGTTGCACATACTAAGGGAATTTTTAAAACTCTTCATACCTACAAAGAACAGTTTTACATTTTTTGTCTTTTCTATTTTTTTTTTTTTCCAAATTAGCTGTCTCTTTCTTCCCATGTGAAATAGTCTAACTCTCTCTGTTAAGATTCTTCAGAGAAAAGCAACAGAAACAGAATTGGGCTGGTTGAATCTTTTTGAGGAACTAACTGAAAGGACACTCGGAACATCATGGAATTAAATGTAAAGTTGAACACCTGGATTTTGGGAGGAGAAGAATCATGGCATATTGAAAGATACTACTAGTAGGTACTTGGGTACAATCTTTTTGTACCATTAACATTTGCTGTGTATCATAATACTGAGAATTTATCCCAAAGATTATTTTAATTTGGGTAATGAACTCATCTAGCTTGGGAGGTGGAAGGAAAGTGTCATTATGAAGATTTCCATCAACACAATATAGAATATGGGAGTAGATGCTTCCCAAATGAGAAATGAGGTGTTGTTACCAAAAAAGGGGACAAAGGAAGCAAATGCTCATAACCGTTGCTTTGAATTTTTTGGTTTGGTTTCAGTTGTTTTGTTTATTTGCTCTCATGCTGTTAAACCTGTAATTTCTTTCTTTTTTTTTTTAAGTTGCTACAGAAAACTGCTCAAATGGCCATCAGTAATAATGTGAATATAGCAAAAATAAGTGAAGCTAATTCACAGTATTAAAAGACAGGATTTTGGTAACCTTTGAGGTAAGGACTAGAAAGAAAAATGAAGAGGCTCTAGAGACACTAGTCATGCTCTTTCTTGAACCAAGTGCTGGTTTCAAAGATGTTGTTGAGTTTGTGAAAATTCGCTGAGCTGTGAAAAAAAAAGGATCACTGAGCTGTAAACTGTAAACTTATGTACACTATTTCATATGTACACTGCCTGAGCCAAAATGAAAAGTAAATAATACTGATCCTGTCTTTTACAAAAATGATGTGGTAACCACAGATTTTTTTTTTTTTTAATCTTAAGGAACATAATGAATGGAATGTAGTGAACGTGGAGAATAAAAGTCAAATGGCACAAAATGGCTGAGCCAAGGTCATAGATAATTTCTTCCTCTAGTAAAATATTTTTCCTCATCAGCTATTGCTCTTTTAAAGCCCATTCCTCTCCTTTCTTGATGGTTATGTGCCATGGAATGACTCTCAAAACCTTCCATATTTCCCATTCCCAATCATGCATTTCCAAAGGAAAAAAAATTAAAAACACAAATTCTACAACAAAATAATTTTATCCGTTTGCCTATCCCCAATACCTTAAACAGTACCTAGCATTCAGCATGCGCTTATACGATTTGTGTTAATTACATTTTTTTTTTCAAATTAGAGAAACATTTGTCAAAGTCTTATCCCTGCTATGGGAGACTCAACCAAATGTCAAAGTGAAGTTTTTCTTTCTTTAAATGTCAGCAACTCAAGGAAATTCTGTCTGAATAAGGTCCAAGGTCAGAATAGCTTCTTAAAAAAGATGAAAACTATTATTCGCTTTTCTCAAAGAAATTTTAATTTTAAAGCCATCAACAATCTCCCAAGATTAATTATCTTCCTCAAGAGAGATAATGATGAAAGTCAATTATTGAGAAAGGTTACAAGGCGAAGAGTGTATGATTTTCCAATTGTGGCCTTGTGCAGGTTTTTTTTTTTTTTGGCTATTTCTTTAATGCTAAATTGTATTTAATGTAATTTAGTTCTTTCTCCTGACACTTTAAAAGTCTATCAAATGCTTTTGTCACTCCTTTTGACTTTGCTTTTGCTTTTGGGTTGCTTATTTCTGATTAACAGAAGCTTGAAAGTCTCTTGTTCAGAAGTCAATCAGAATGTAGCTGTTTAATAATGGTACAGTGCACAGTTGACACTTTGCTGGGCTAACATCTTTTCAACAAAATGATTACATCTACTGCACATCAATCACTTGACATAACCAAAATAAAGCTGGCTTAATAGAACAATATCTCATGATAAATACCTTCCCTTGAAACTTCACATCTTTGCCTCCACACTTAGATATTGATAAATGATGTTCCTTCACCTTGATGTTCTCTTTCTCTGAGCAGGAGGCTCATTGTCCTATGACAGCATCCTATTGCATTCACTACATTACCGAGATGTTTAAGGCAGTTTTCAAAAACAGTCTTCTCTGTCTCAGTATATTGCCAGTTAAATCAATAAACACTGAGAGATGGCCTAAAGTTTAGAAAGGCTGGGTAACAAGACACTTGTTTCTTACTTTCTGTCATCTTTATAGCCAAGAGCAAAATCACAGGTTAATCAGGATGCTTGCCTGTCTTAGCCAGTTTCACATGTCTCAGATGAACAGGAACTCAGCCTGAGCGTCCATGTTCAGTGATTTCTTCTCTCTGTGAAGTAATAAGAATGATGTTTATCTCTTGAAGAGTTTTAAGACAGTTACAAGCAACCATTGGAAATGGAACAGGCTTTGTATGGAGGCTTCCAGTTTTTCAGTTACCATACTACTTCTTTGTAAGTCAATTATCTTCTAAGTCAGTTTGATATCTTCTAAATGAGTGTCTTCTCTCATGTAAATTCTGTATTTATTCGCTCTTGTTTTAAGAAAATGCTACCTCTAAAATCTGCAGTTTTAGATAAGAAGTATTTATTATTGCTCAGGAGTCCATGAGTCATCAGGGTTGATTTGGACCAGGTTCAGTTATGTGTTAGGAGAAGGAAACGGCAACCCACTCCAATATTCCTGCCTAGAGAATCCCGTGGACAGAGGAGCCTGGTGGGCTGCTGTCCATGGGGTCACACAGAGTCAGACACGACTGAAGTGACTTAGCAAGCATGCATGCATTGGAGAAGGAAACGGCAACCACTCCAGTGTTCTTGCCTGGAGAATCCCAGGGACAGAGGTGCCTGGTGGGCTGCCGTCTATGGGGTCGCACAGAGTCGGACATGACTGAAGCGACTTAGCAGCAGCAGCAGCAGGAGGCATGTGTCAACCTCGGTGGCAGGTCAGCTGGGAATTGACTGGCCTAGGATGGCTCCACTCAGAGGCGTGTTGATTAGATAGCAGTCAGCTAGGTCAATGGGGTGACCCAGGCAGCTTATCTCTCATCACCCTACACACTAGCTTCTGCTTATTTCCATGGCAATGGTTTTATTCCCAGGGAATAAATGGAAGCACATACAAAATATTGCATCTGACCCACTGTGTTGGCCGGAACAAGTCACAAACTCATCACAGAATCAAATGATGGGAAATACAAGCCACCTCTTCATGGGAGGAGATTCAGAGTCACGTTCCATAAGCCATGGATATGAGGAAAGGAGAAAAAATTATAGCCAATTTTATAATCAATCTATGGTAAATTCAGGAGTACCCAAATAGTCAAATATATCTGCATGAATTTTTCAAATTATTACCCACTTTAAAATTTCAATTAAAATTTTTGAGAAACCAGTCCAATGAAATTATTTCATTTATATAAACATGGTCTTGAATTTCATTGATGGACTTTTTTTAAATTATTGCATACCTTTTAGGTGGAAAACAACATTTGTGAATTTGAACACTTCATCATAAAGTTATGTGTTGATGACATCCTTTCAAATTCATATAAAACAATTTTTAACTGCACTGTCAGTAGCATTAGATGTTTTAGAACCTTAAGTAAGCTGAATTTGAGAATAGAAATGACAATAATATATACTCTATGTCAAGTAAATCTCCCTTGGTGTAAAATCTGAAATGTTCACACATCATATAAGGCAAAGTGAATGCCATATATGTTCAACTTAATATCTAGGTACTTTCGATTTGCCTATAATAAGGCAAATGAGCATATTATTATATTATTATATTTATTATAATATATATTATATATTAAATCATATCTTTATAACAATCCCATAAAGGAACAGTTTAAAATAATGTGATTAATACCAAAGAATTTAGAAAAATTAAGCAAAAAACATGCTTAGAGCTATTTGGTTTATAAAAGTATTAAATAGTATATGTAAAGAACTATTACAATATCTAATATCCATCACTCAATACAGAGTAGTATTTTTGTTCACAGTTTAGCATAATATTCATTACTTTTTGGAGGCTAGCACATATTTTTGAATGAATTCTGTGAACAACACACATATATCACTGTGGCATAATTCTGGCATTTATTTTTAACCAGTAAATATGCTCATACTCTACTGGCTATAATAGCCTGACATTTTATAATTTAGTGGCTTTTATTCTCACTTGTGCAGACTGCTTTATTTTCTGTCAATTTATCCTTTAGCGGGAAGTTGTTTTCAAAGAGAAAATATACTATTATTACATTAATAGATGAAAAAAATGCTTGTATACTCTTCTTTCAAATATTTATTTAGTACTAAACAGACAAACAAGAAAACATGAGAAATAATGTTAATCCAAGTTTCCAATAATCTGCAAGTGAAGATACAGGAAGCCAATTTATCATAAGGAATGTAGAATGAAATAATTGTTTAATTAAATGCTTAAAACTTAATTACTGCTTTCTGTATTTCAGTCACTTTAAACTTTAAGCTGGTCTATAAAGACTGCAAGCATGAATAGGGAATTTTCACAGTTCAATACCATGAGTAGTAATTCTAGCAAATGTATGATAAATGTTTTTTTCTTTCTTCATTCTGTCCTCTGAGATCAGATCACCAGCAAACAACAAAAGAAACTTTCAACAGGGAGATAGAACTTTTCTGCAGACGAGAAAGACAAATTCAGGATATCATCATATCCGTAATAATCACAAGCCTTTTTTGGTTACCCAAAACCAAACATTGAGGTTATGTAGAAAAGAAAATATATCTAGAGAAACACCACCAGTGGTTTGTTTTTTTTTTTTCTCTTTTAGTAAAGCTAGATTGAAGGTCTTTAGCTATATTAACTTTAAAATTATTGTGATGATTATATTTACATGATAGTTACAAAGTGTTTCAGAGAGTATATGGCCAAGTGTGTGCTTAAAACATAGGAAATCATATTATCATTATTAACATCACTATAATCACCATTATTATCTTTAAAATATTTGTACTAAGACTTCTCTGATGTTCAGTTTCTAACAAAATACTGTGAAAAGCATTTTAATTTATCTGTTTTATCCACAGCAAAATTTTACTCCTTACTACACAAGTGTTTTCATTGAAGCTGACATACGAAAAGAGTTCTATGAGTACATTATAATCATAAACTAGTCCGTGAAGATTCAGAACGATATCACACCTTCAGCTAATGCTTTCTGTGTGGTCAGCTATTTCCAAAGTGTTATCACAAATTTCTGAGCTTGACACAGAGGTGTCAAGAGAGGTGTCACAGAGGTGAAGTTTTCTTCAAAGCAAATAACAATACTGTATTCTCTGCCTCTTTCACAGAGACATTTACTTTAGCACTCAGAGTTCTATAAAGACCCAAAACCAAAAAGTCATGAATCCCCTGTTTGGTCTATTATGAGCATCCCTTCTGAGCATCACCAATATCCTTTCTCCGGGATAAAAAATAGGACACCCATGTTCTGCCCTCCATCCCTTCTGAAGTGACCACTGGTGTGTTCCTAAGTATAAGGCTCTTTAAGAGAAGAAACTATACTGATTGAATTTGCTTCAGCACAGCGTGTACAAGAAAACAGAGCTAAAAAAGAGCCTTAATCAATATTGACTAAAGATGATCACTTGAGAGGTGAAGGAAAATCTATCAGGATTTCTTTGGAAAAGCCTGAACCATCAGAAACAAGATAACAACTTAGAGCTTAATCTCTTGTAACAAACTTATAACAAAATAACTTTTTAAAGTACTCCACTATTATGTCAGCATATTTTTTTAATACCACAGCAAACGGGGCACTAGGATTATGACTTGAAATACAAGTGCTATTAAGACACTCATCTGATCTGGAGGAACACTCTGACAGGAGAACAGTCTATGTTAGGGTTTTCTAGGATGCCTATATTTTAACATATTCAAGAAGTATAAGAAGTGCTGTAAGTTTAAATATTTGAATGAAAACATAAGCCCAAGTCTGCATGTAAATTAGATCAAGGCAATTACTTATGGTCTACTCATCTGCTGTAAAATTGCGTGAATCTATTCGAATATACAGATAGATAGATACTTTCATTTTTAAAATTGTGTTAAGAACACAATGAGATTTATATTCACATGTTTAAGTATATAGTACAGTAATGTTAAGTATACGAACATCACTGTACAATGGATCTCTAGAACTTATTCATCTTACAGAACTAAAACATTTTTTCAACTTATGATTTCTTTGAAATCAAGGACAAAGCATTCACACAAATAACCAAATATTTATCCATAAGCATTTTCAAGGAAATGATTTAAAAACTATGAATACTGCATATTCAAAACAATAATGTATTAACTAGAGTGCATGGGGTTTCCATCATTGAAGTACAGCCCTATATATTTTTTCAGTGCTTCTCTAATGGGCTCCTTGACAATCACACCTAAAGCAGTCTGCACTGCTAAGGTCCATGTTCACAATATAATTCAATAAAGATCACACTAATATGTTCTCTTTTTAGAGAGAATTTTTAAAAAATTTCCTTTAGCAATATCTTGGTAAGGCTGGGAGTGTGGAGTCATCTGAATCGTCTCAGAAATGAGGTCCATGGACCATTACTACATACTTTGCAATGTACAATTTACTTTCCTCTGGCTCAGATGGTAAAGAATCTGCCTGCAAAGTGGAAGACCTGGGCTTGATCCCTGGGTCGGGAAAATCCCCTGGAGAAGGAAATGGCAACCCACTCCAGTATTTTTGCCTGGAGAATCCCATGGACAGAGAAGCCTGGTGGGCTACAGTTGATGGGGTCGCAAAGAGTCAGAAACGACTGAGTGATCAAGCACTCAGTTAAAAACATATAACTATTATATGTATATATATGTATACTATGTATATCTGTATAACTATTATATGTATATAACTGAGTGATTCGTCACTCAGTCATAATAGTTATATACATATAATAGGTTCACTAACTAAAAATGTCATATGCTCTTCCACATTCTCTTCTCCAAGTAAGATGATCATATTTTCTGAATCCAAATTTATAAAACATCATGAAAAAACAATTAAGATGTTGTCTGTCTTGTAAAACCAGGCTCATTTTTCTATGTTTACTGAAGAGCTTTACTTCACATATGTGGGTACTGTCTGAAATCATACATAGGATTTATTGCCACTCCTAAATTCAATTTAGATAGCTTCTAAAATAATTCCCATATCTTTAATGAGTTTTGTAAATCACCTCTGAGAACACACAGACTAATACTCTTTGTGATGCTACTAGAAGAATGATACTCATAAAAAGAAGCTATGCTAATGAGGGAATTGCCCTGGAATATCCCTCTCACTGTATGTGTACCTTTATTTTAGTCAAGTGACAACCTCCATACTTCTTGGGCAATGCAATAGCAACACCTGAAGAAAAATGAGGACTGTGACAGTTAACAAATTATAAAATATTATGTATGTTAACACGAGCAATATTTTCAGGACTGAAAATAAATCCTCAACACCGTAAGAGAAAAGGTTTGTATTGTTATTCACAGCAGTGAAGCATATAATTATAACAGACCCTGAAATCCAGTCAACATAATTACTGTCTCTTAGTTGTCTAGGGTTAAAAAAATAAGAGAAAAAAACTACAATGACATTAGAAAACATTTTTGTTCAGAGAGTTATTAATCAGAAGAAATGTCCTCCATGGAAAGAAAGGAAAAAAAAAGTTCTTACTAAAGTGGAATAATTTTTCTATTAATTATCCCCATTGAGACTTCCTCAGTGACACAAAAATGTACATCTTCAAATGCCAGATAATTATAATGTCCCCAAGAATGAGACATTCAGAGCTTTAGTCTATATGTGTTCTGGTTTCAAGGCATCAGAACTATTTTGAAAAGAGTTTTCACTTTGTCTTTAAGAAATGATAAAAGATACAGATGTTAAAGAAGTAAGCGTAGTGATCTCAGAAAAATAACTTCCAAAGTATGAATAGTCCTTAATAATTCTGATATAAGAAAGGTACTTGAGTTTAGACTTGTCCACACTACTTACTATGTGACGTCACATCAAACTGAATAGCAAATAATTCTTTAGACACTCATAGACAGGCTCTGCTCTCTTGAAGGAAAATACTGAGCATATTTATGCCACTTTTCTTAAGACACTGATTTCCTTTTCTTACCTCCTTCAAATAGGTAGATTCAAGTTTGGAATCTGAAAGTTCTTAAATGTATTCAGTACATAAACACTATCAAAAAACTTTAGGATTAATGAGAACTGGAAAATTAGACTCCTATTACATAAACTCCAAATTAAAATTTTGATACAAAGTATTGGTGAGGGAGTTATATTAAAACATTAAACCTGTGAATATGCAAACAAATGTTTACCTTCTATCTTCTTGGTAAACTCATCTCAGGTGTACCACAAGAAGAGTCAATATTCTATGTGTGCACAAACAGAAATTCGGATGAAGCAAGTATCAAAAAGTTATTTAGGACTATTTTGAAACAGAACCTCAGTAAACTTATTATTTTTATTCATCTACATTATTAATATATTTTGGTGGTAGTTTAGTCAGGCTTCTCTGGTAGCTCAGCCGATAAAGAATCTGCCTGCAATCCAGGAGACCTGGGTTCAATCCCTGGGTCAGGAAGATTCCCTGGAGAAGGAAATGGCAACACACTACAGTTTTCTCGCCTGGAAAATCCTATGGACAGAGGAGCCTGGCGGGCTACAGTTCATGGGGTCGCAAGAGTTGGACATGACTTAACAACTAAACCACTACCATCTAGTATCAAAGAAGCTCTTTAAGACCCTTTTGAAACAAAGATACCTCAGTAAATTTATTATTTTTATTAAACTTCAATGTTAATATATTTTAAATCACTTCTTAAATGTATATTTTAGTTGTAGTTCCTGGGAAAGTATTTATTAAAGAATAGAGAGATGTGGTATGTGAAAGGGAAAAATAGAATTTTTTTATAAAAAAATGTTTTGGGGAATCAGAAGAAAGACAGCTCTCTGAATTAGTGGGGCTTCCCTTGTAGCTCAGCTGGTAAAGAATCTGCCTGCAATGCAGGAGACCCTGGTTCGATTCCTGGGTCAGGAAGCTCCCCCGGAGACGCGATAGGCTACCCACTCTGGAATTCTTCAGCTTCCCTGCTGGCTCAGATGGTAAAGATCCACCTGCAATGTGGGAGGTCTAGGTTCAATTCCTGGGTTAGGAAGATCCCCAGGAGGAAGGCATGGCAACCCACTTCAGTATTCTTGTCTGGAGAATCCCCCTGGACAAGGAGCCTGGCAGGCCACAGTTCATGGGGTCACAAAGAGTTGGACACGATTGAGCAGTTAAACGTACGACACACAGGGAAAGCTCCTAAGAATCTATCATCCACCCTCTTCTCTCATCTACACGTTTCCAATCTACTTATTTTTAAAAAATATTGACTGATTTGACTATATCAGGTCTTTTTCTAACCCTGGGTTTATGGGACAAGTTTATTACAAAATTTCTGACAGAAGAGATATTCCAGAACAAATTAAACCCATCAGTATCCTCATGGGTAAGAAAACAATTATATATCTTATCGGGTACTTTTGAGCAACTTAGTTACTATTTACACATTGGAGACTAAACTAGAATTAAGTAAACAGTAAGAGAAGATACAAAGTTATCATTTAATTCTGGTGATATAGGTTCATCCCCTACTAGAGAACAGGGTGTTCTGTACAGAAATATTCAGGATATTGAACATTAAATATCTAATTCTATTCAGTATTTTATTGAATATTAAACATACCTTTTATTCACTTGTTCTCAGTGTTTATAGTAGACACATTACTTAAAAATTGGATTGATTTGCTAGGTAGGTGCCAATGATTTATCCCTCTGAAACCTGTGCACTTTTAATCTTCTGACTTTATGCATATTTATCTTTTTCGTTACCTGAGCTATGCCTATGCAGTCTGACACAGGATCTGGTTTTGAAATCTAGTCTCTACAATGGTCCCCAGTGATCACTGCCTCTTGCACACGCTTGTGCAATTTCCTCCTACGGGATGAGTAGCAGGATTAGTTTGTGTGGTCAATAGCATACAGCCGAAGTGAAGTTATGCTACTTTCAAGACCAGAACGTTTGTCCTGAGCATGTTCTTCACACATAATTTGCAACATTGTGCAGCTATACAGAGAGGCTCACATGGTGAGGAACAGAAGTCTCTAGCCAACAGTCAGCAAGAAAGCAAGCTTGGCCACAACAATGCCAATAGCCTTGTAAGTGAACTTGGGAATTTTTTCTCTATCTTCAATAGATCCAACAACTTAATTACAAACTTATGGAAGACGCTGAATCTATATTGCAAATGATCATCACCATAGCATTAGCTTATATACCTCCATCGTGTCCAATAATTAGCATTTCATTTTTGTGGTGAGAACACTTAAGATTGATTCTCTTACTGTCTTTTAAATATATAAACCCTGATGGCTCCAGCTGAAGAACCTGCCTGCAATGTGGAAGACCTGGGTTTGATCCCTGAATTGGGAAGATCCCCTGGAGAAGGGAACGGTTACCCACTGCAGTATTCTGGCCTGGAGAATTCCATGGACTGTAGAGTCCACAGGGTCACAAAGAGTCAGACACCACATACACACCCACACACACACACAGTATTTCCCAGTGGCTCAGTGGTAAAGAATCAGTCTGCAATGCAGGAGTCACAGGAGATGTGGGTTTGATCCCTGGTTGGGAAAGATCCCCTGGAGGAAGGCATGGCAACCCACTGCAGTTTTCTTGCCTGGAGAATTCTATGGACAGAGGAGCCTGGTAGGCTACAGTCCATGGGGTCTCAAAGAGTTGGACACAACTGAAGTGACTTAGCATGCATGCATGCACATTATTATTAACTGGAGTCCTCATGATCTACATTAGATCTCCAGAACTTATTCATGCTATAACTGAAAGTTTATGCTCTTTGACAATATCTCACCATTCCTCCTATGCCTCAGGCCCTGGTAAATATCATTCTACTTCCTGTTTCTATGACTTTTGTTTTTTTTAGATTTACATATAAATGATATCATACATTATTTGTCACTCTCTGCTTGACTTATTTTACTTAGCATAATGCCCTTCTTTCTCATGGCCAGACAATATGCCATTGTATATTGGTAGCACATCTTCTTTATCAATTCATCCATTGATGGGCATCCATATCTTGGCTATTGTAAATAATATGGCAAGGAACATAAGTGTAAATATATATATATTTGGTATCCTGTTTTCATTTCCTTTATATATATAACCAGAGATCAAATTGCTGGATATTATGGTACCTCTGTACTGTTTTTAAGGAACCTCCATACTGTTTTCCACAGTGGCCATACAAACTTACATTTCCACCAACAGTCTACAAAGGTTCCCTTTTCTCCATGTCTTCGCCAACAATTGGTGTCTCTTGTCATGTTGACAGTAGCCATTCTAACAGATGTGAAATCATCTATCATGGTGGTTTTGATTTTCATTTCCCTGGTGACTGTCTGAGAAAGAATGGCATTAATTCTTCTTTAAATGTTTAAGAGAATTCACCAGTGAAACCATCTCATCCTAGTATTTTCTTTGTTGGGAGATCTCTGATTACTGATTCAACTCCCTTATTATTGGTCTGTTTAGATTTTCTATTTCTTCATGATTCAGTCTTCGCAGTTTCTAAGATTTTATCCATTTCTTCCAGGTTAGCTGATTGTTGCCACTGAGACTGGCTTCTGTTATATCCATTGTCTTTATATATTGGGTTGGCCAAAAAGTTCATTTGGGTTTTCCTATAAGATGCTATGGGAAAACCTGAACAAACTTTTTGGCAAACCCAATATTTATGCCCGAATATGAAACACTATCCTGGAAATGTGTCTGAGTCTGTCTTTAGAAGTTTAGTTTCTTCGTGAAATCAAAAGAAATAATCTTTCCTGGATGGGGATGAAATTGAAGTCATGGCAGAAAAACTATTATCCTAGAACCTGACAACTAACGATTTCAGGCACAGTAACCCTTAAATTACAAACCAGGCTTTTGTGACAGCTAGACATTGGTTCTAATATCCTGAAGCTAAATATCAGGAAAGGATATTTAGGATAAATAGGATAAAAGGAAACTAATATCTGATTTCTGATATTTATTCAGAACATATGTGAGCATTCATATTAAATGATAAAAGTGCCATTTATCTTGGGCTTTCTCCACACAGCTGAGGAGATGGGGCAACTAAATGCTCACTTGGTTCTTTAATTTAGCTTTAAAAGTAAACTTTACTGCTTATAAATCCCTTAAACCATAAAGTATATACTCTGTGCTATTCCTTCCAAAGGTTGAAATAACTAATTTCAAAAGAATAAAAATTCAATTTAAAAGGCCAAGTAATTAGGAAAAGAAAATGATATACAAGGTGGCATTGGAGTGGGGTGGCAAAATGAAGTGTATTGGGGAATGGAAAGCCAGGATTACAAGCAGAACTTCAGGACCGGTGGAGGCTGCAATGTGTTGAGACTGTAACTTTGGGAGTAAAACACAGAGGGGGTCTCCATGTACACTGATAATATTGGTTCAGAATGTTGGTTCAGAGCCTGAGGTATATTAGTATCTTGCCCATCATACTAGTCTAAGGAAGGCTTGTGCTGGCAGTCATTATTATTGGGTAAAGAAAAATAGTGAAGTCTCTCAGTCGTGTCCGACTCTTTGTGACACCATGGACTGCAGCACACAAGACTCCTCCATCCACGGAATTTTCCAGGCAGGAGTCCTGGAGTGGGTTGCCATTTCCTTCTCCAGGGGATTTTCCTGACCCAGGGATTGAACCCAGGTCTCCTGCATTGCAAGCAGATGCTTTTGCCATCTGAGCCACCAGGGAAGCTCTATTGAGGGGTAGGTTCAACATTAAAAGACTGAGGAAGAGTCACATTGATCTTAACACTTAAGTACAGCCCACCATTCTTAACTTTATAGTGCAGAACAAATATGGTGGATATTTTCATCTATGAAACAAACTTTATTAATGCATCCACTAATGTGCATAATATCTCTATCTCCACCATGCTTCTCTTCAAGAAAGCTTATACCAATCAGTTTGAGAATGACTTAGAGGTCTTACCTAAATGTCCATTGACAGATGTATGGATAAAGAAAATGTGGTACATATATACAATGGAATATGAGCCACAGAAAAGAATGAAATAATTCCATTTACAGCAATGTGGATGGACCTAAGGATTACCATATTAAGTGAAGTAAACCATACAGAGGAAGACAAATACCATATGATATCGCTTATATGTGGAATCTTAAAAAAAAAAAAAAATGATATAAGTGATTTTTTTTCTTTTTTTTTTTTTTTTTTTTACAAAACAGAAATAGACCCACTGAAAACAAATTTATGGTTGCCAAAGGAGAAGGGGGGTTGTAGGAGATATAAACTAGGAGGTTGGGACATAGATACACTATTACAAATAAAATAAACAACAAGAACCTACTGTATAGCACAGAGAACTATACTCAATATTCTGTCATAACCTCTAAGGGAAAAGAATCTGAAAAAATATATATATATATGTACATACACATATTATAATATATAATATTATATATTATAATATATAAAAAATATATATAATATTATAATATATAAAAATATATACATATATCTGAATCACTGTTGTATACCTGAAACTAACAGGACTTTGTAAATAAACCATACTTCAATAATAAACGAAATAAACAAAGCAAAAACAAAAACATGCATGATACGGAGAAAAACTTTAAGATAAACAAAGTTGTTTAAAAATGTGAGAGTGTGACTTAGAGGTTTTACTTGCTTTTGTATTAACATATTAAAAAAGAAATCCTCTTCTAACACTGGGATCATTACCACTAACCATCACATTTCTCAAGATCCACCTCACTCATAAAGTGATATGAAATTTGTAAATCTTTAACATACAAGACAGACAGTCCTGTTGGAAGAAGTACCAAGGAGGTGGCTTGTCACCAAGGAGCAGAAGAAGACCCAAATAACTGACTGCTATGATGGCAAAAGTAGAGGGATTTCAGCAGACAGATTAACATCTTGCAAAGTTAAAACAGAATCGTTTACGTCTCAAGGTATATAGGTTCCATCTTGAGTACCTGGTAGGATCACTGCAGTGTGTAGAAATACTACTTTTTCCCAAAAATTTTTGGTAGAAAGGGACTGTCTACATAGTTAGAAACAAAGGATTCAAACAAAGGAGGTAGCATTGAGCAGGTAGCTAAGGGATGGATTTAATAAGTACATTAGAATAAAACTGGTCATGATGCCCAGAGCCTGGGAGAAGGTCTGGGACATAGCAGGAACCAATAAATACACAAGAAGTCTCAGAATTTTAAAACTAGATGGGACTATTAGAATTCCTACAGCAGTCAGTTCATTTAAAATCTAGAGAAACTAAACTTTAAGACTTTTTTTTTCCCCCTCAGAGACTTAGAAAGGTAATTATAATATAGTTCAAAACTTAGAATGTGGAATGTATTGGCCACTTATTTACTCAATGAACATGAGTAAATTATTTAAATTCTATGAGCCTCATTTCTTCAACAGTAACAAACAGTTGCTTCAAGTTCTACATGTAAATAAAGAGCTAACTACATGTCTGACACATAGGGAGAATTTGATAAATGACAGTTGCAATGTAGATACACAAAGTTGCTAGCAGACCAGAGGATAGAATTTATGTCTCCCGCATCCATCAGTATTAATCAGTCTGTTTCCAAACTCTAACTGAGCTATTACTGATTGAGCTTTCATGCATGTTGAATGTCCATTTCATATATGTTATTCTTAAAATAACATCATGCTTCTTTCAGAATTGGTGTATAATATTGAATGTTACTACAACCAGTTCATTTTTTTCCAGTAATAGTCCTTCTATTATCATTTCTGAACACTCCAATTTATCAATGTTAAAGATAATTTCCTCCCCTCATAAAATATTAACATCCTTTTCTGTGTGACTAAGAATTGTCTTCAAGCAACTTCTTCCTGTCATTAATTAAAATAATGAGTAGTGTAATATTAAAAGTGTAATTCTCTGACAAGCACTCAAGTGTTTGCCAAGAAGTCCCTTTCTACCAAAAAACATCTGGAAAATAATATGGTAAATTAAAAAGCTGATACTTTAATATACTGCAGGGTAATCCCCAAGCCCACATAGGCAAAGTGCCAAGTTGGCATAGCTCTTATGCCTGGCATGGTGCCCTGGCTTCCTCATTTTTCTTTTCTTGATGTGTTATATGAGGATTTTTCTCAGCCCTGCTCTATTTTCACTGTTTTACTTATCAGACAAGAAACTGACAACAAACTCATGCCAACCCAGGTTACCTTTTCTGCTTGCAATGGACAGTGTCTCCCTCAGACACGGCTATCATAAATATTTTAGGTACTTCAATAGACTGGGGAACAGCCATAGTTAGTAAAAGCAGTTGCATGGCTCCTGCCCCAGCAGTAAAAGTAAACTGCTCCTTCTCATTGGTTTTATGTCCTCTGCTAGATGCATTTTAATGGGCATTCAGGTCCCCTTCCACGAGGCTATAGCCCTTTCCTTATTTTTTTTTTTCTGTCTCAACTTTATGTTTTCAGGGTGTTGAATAGTATATTAAGAGTTTGAAGCTTTAAAAATCAGTCATCCAACACTTTGTGAAATGTCTTACTTGATTTTTTCAGGACTTTACTGTTCTGATTCTCAAACATATGATGCTTTATACTTTGTAAAAGATGTTTGTATTCCTAAAAACTTTGATTCTCAGATGTACACCATGAGGGATTAATTTCCCCACTTCTTTTATGAAAACTGGAGCTCAGAAAGCTAAGTGATTCTTACCCAAACCAAGAAACAGTTAATACAAATGTGCTGATTAAAATGTAAAACTTGCAATAAGATAATCTTTCCACATATTAGTTACATATAAGTAGAGAAACAAATAACTGAATTCAGATCTTGGGATCCCATATCTAGAGATCTTTCTGTGGCAGTACCTTGTATCACAAAATCTAGGTAGGTAAAAGGGAAATAGTATATGAAAACAGCATATGGAAAGACTTTCATATCATATTCAACTATTTCCCACTCATCAAGTCTCAGGTAAGTATCATTGAAGTAATTTTCAGGTAAGTATCATTTGTCATTGAATGACAAAATTATTTTTATCTGATAGAAATAAAAAAGTCTTCAATGGTATGTACCCAAGACTTGATAGGTGAGAAATAGCTGAATATGAGTCTTCCACATGCTATTTTCACTGTCTTCCCCAAAACTCTCCACAATATTTTTTTTTCTTATGGTGGACCTTTTCCACTGCAGTTTGGGTCTCAGATAATTTTTGGAAGTTTGATGTCAGAAACCATGATCTCATTCCCCCTCCCCCCGCCCCCCCACATACTGCAGTAATAACTTTTCAATACTGGGTTGGCCAATAAGTTTGTTCTGATTTTTTTGTAAGATGTAACAGAGAAACCCAAACAAACTTTTTGCCCAACTCAATGATTTTGTTAACAAAAAGAGACAAAATTCTGTACAGAAAATTCCAACAGTGGAAGAGGAAACAGAAGTTGGATCAATCATAGTCTGTGTTTCTGCCAATGGCTGGCCATCTGGTTGACTTTCTTCCCTCCTCCTGTCATGAATCACAACAAAACAAAACACCACAATTGTAGTGATTTTCTAGTGTCCACAAGATCAGTTTGGAATGCCTCAGCAAGGCAATCAGGCTCTCTTCTCTCCTTTAGCCACATTTTCAGTCCTTTCCTCCAGCCCCACCAACTCATACATTAGACCTGCCCAACCATACTGTTGAACCTTGTTGGTACTTTGAACAAAATATTCCAGTTCTCAATGTCTTCAGTAAAATTCTCCAGGGAACTTCATTTGTATTGCAGAAGGCTTATGAGAGTGTGTTTTCTGGAACAAAAGGAAGGGAGTAAAAGAAACAGAACCAGACAGTGGAAGAAGTGGAATGTAAAGGTTACAGTGTTCGAAACAGACACCTTAGCTGATCTCAGTCAACACTTTCCCAAATTAAGGGAAAGGGCCTCGGACTTTGTACCTCAACTGACTTGTCACTGAATGTAGTCTGACTCTGAGAAGGGGTGGAACCTTGAGCAAGGCATCTTTCTGTGGCTTAAAGTAAGCCAAACAAAGAGGCTCAGCTGTGAGCTCTTAACAGTCAACATTCTAGGCAGCGGGGAAGAATAAATATCTTGATTCTAAAAAGGAGTCTGGGTGGAGCACCATGGTGTTCACATTGGCCTATGAAGCCATTCTATACTCTTTTTGGAGATGAATCCTAGTTATATTTTTAAATGAAGGCCAAGCAACCTTGCCACTGGGAATCCTGTAATCACTCATTAGAGTTATTCTCACCATCATTGTTCCATTATATCATGTTATGCCTCTAGAATAGTATGTTTCACAAGTCCCACTAATCTATGAGTTACATGAAGATTGACCTTATATCTTATTTATTACTCTCTCTCCAGTACCCAGCACAGCACCAGACTAGAATGATTAATAAATACTGAATTAAAAATCCACATTGAGCCAACAGCATGCAAGGTACTCTCCTGAATGCCTTGTTCCTTTCAGTCTTGATGATGTAGTGGAAATTAAGTCATATACATGTATAACTAGAGAAGATTTGCTGATGTTCTGCCCTGAGGTTCTTGCATGAAACATTTTATTAAGGAAGAATTTGTATCATTTATAGCCCAAGGAGGAAATGAAGTAAAGCCAGAGAGACAGTTGCAATAAAAATTGCACATTATTCAATATTAGGAAAGCTAAATTCCAGCCCAGATACTGCCAGGTACTTGTTGGGAGAACTTAGATGATATTGGCTTTCTGTTTACTATGATTTCCTAAAAAATAGTAGTGTGTGATTTCATCAGAGAATAACTGAGCTAAAAGGAAATTTGTAGAACTTTTCATCCTTATCCTACACCACCAGTGAAGTGAAAAAAGGTTAAGGATGCTTTGCAAATAAATACTTTTTTAGAAAACAAAATTTTATTTATTTACAGGTGAAGTAGAGGTGTGCATCTATTTAAGGAAAAAGTAAATGAGAAAACGAGATAATAGCCAAAGATCAATGAGTCTCAAAAACTTTAGTCATATTTCCTAAGTAAGTTCAATATGTACAGGGGCAAAAACAAATATTCTAATACTTTAAAATTCATCCTTTTTCTTCTAATACTATCTCCTGGAAACCTCATCATATTCTTACTTTATTTGTCTCTGCCAGACAAGGTGAAATCTACAGAAAGATGTACCAGCCCATATTAGATTTGATCTCAACAGTTTTTGCTGTCAACCAAAGCTGTTTTTCCAGTAATCATGTATGGATGTGAGAGCTGGACCATAAAAAAGACTGAGCACTGAAGAACTGATGCTTTCGAGTTGTGGTACTAGAGAAGACTCTTGAGAGTTCCTTGGACAGCAAGGAGATCAAACCAGTCAATCCTAAAGGCAGTCAACCCTGAATATTCATTGGACGGACTGATGCTGAAGCTGAAATTCCAATCCTTTGGCCACCTGATGCAAAGAGCTGACTCAATGGAAAAGACCCTCATGCTGCAAAAGAGAAGTGGGCAGCAGAGGATGAGATAGACAGAATCACCGACTCACTGGACATGAACTTCAGCAAATTCCAGGAGATAGTGGAAGACAGGGAGGCCTGGCATCCTGCAGTCCATGGGCTCACAAAGAGTTAGACATGATTTAGTGTCCGAACAACAGCAATAAAGGTCTTTTAACTGCTGATTAAAATATTATATTTAAACACCAATTACTATTCTTGAATATGTTTTTTTCTTGAAGAGATAAGTGTCCATGGCTCTAGAATTTTACCAGTGGAATCTGTGAAGCTTTAATTTCTCTTTTGACTTAGTGATTTTTTTGTTTACCTAAATCCATGCCATTGCATTTTGTTTAAAAAATAAAAATAAATCAAAGGGAATTTTCCTGTGAGAAAGAATGCTATTCAAGCTTAAAAACAAAGGAGTTTATTCTAGGTTACTATTGGGAAAGTCAAGCTTGAAATTGAGGTATGGGGTATGGTAATCCAGGAAGGGGAATCACAAACTTACAAAAAGAAGTTGCATCAGAATTACTGACTAATTCTTCAACTGTGCATAGCAAGGGAAAGATTTCAAAAGTATAAATGTATAAATTAAAAAGCTGAAAAACAACTAAATAGGTTTATTTATTTTCACTATACAATTTGGAGTTTGATTTCAAACAATTTAACTGATTGATTAACCAATTAAATAGGCTTCCCAGGTGGCTCAATGGTAAAAAGACTACCTGCCAATGCAGGAGATGCAGGTTCAATCCCGGCATCAGGGAGATCCTCTTGAGAAGAAGGAAATGAGAACCCATTCCAGTATTCTTGCCTGGGAAATCCCATATACAGAGGACCCTGGTGGGCTATATAGTCCATGGGTTGCAAACAGCTGGACACAATTTAGTGACTAAACAACAATTAACTAAATGGTGATGGAGGTAAAGTCTGATGCTGTAAAGAACACTATTGCATAGGAATCTGAAATGTTAGGTCCACAAATCAAGGTGAAATGGAAGTGGTCAAGCATGAGATGGCAAGAGTGAACATCAACATTTAAGGAATCAGTGAAGTGAAATAGACCAGACTGGGCAAATTTAACTCAGATGACCATTAAATCTACAGACGTGGGCAAGAATCCACTGCAAAATATGGAGTAGCACTCATAGTCAAAAAAAGAGTCCAAAATGCAGTACTTGGGTACAATCTCAAGAATGAGAGAATGATCTCTGCTCACTTCCAAGGAAAACCATTCAATATCACAGTAATCCAACCCTATCCCCAAACACTAATGCCAAAGAACCTGAAGTTGAATGGTTCTATGATGACCTACAAGACCTTATAGAACTAGTAACAAAATAGATGTCCTTTTCATCATAGGGGACTGGAATGCAAATGTAGGAAGTCAAGAAATATCTGGAGTAACACAAGTTTGGCCTGGAGTACAAAATGAAGCAGGGCAAAGGCTAATAGAGTTTTGCAAAGAGAACACACCAGTCATAGCAAACACCCTCTTCCAACAACACAAGAGACGACTCTACACATGGACATCACCAGATGGTCAACACCGAAATCAGACTGATTATATTCTTTGCAGTCAAAGATGGAGAAGCTCTATACAGTCAGGAAAAACAGGA